>NC_134904.1:29005574-29008074 GCF_041734735.1 Babylonia areolata | reverse complement strand
ATCAAAGATTCCCCTGGCATGAAACTGTCACGTGGGAGGGATTAGGGTAATCCTGCAGGTGACAGAGCAGACCCCTCACGCCACCACATCCCCTCCCCCTCCCCCTCACCCCCACCCTCTCTTTCCCTACACTTCCTCACCCACTCGTCTGCTGAACCTGTTCGCCCCCCCCCCCCCCCCCCAGTCCCCCAACCCCCACACCCCTCCCCCAGTTCTTCTTCTGTTTTTTCTTCATGGGCGGTGACTGCATGTCACCTGTCTCGAAGTTGGGGAGCAGGAGAGAGAGAGAGGGAGGCAGAGAGAGAGACAGAGACAGAGTGTGAGGGGGTGGGTGAGGGAACTGGAGGGGAGGTCTTGGGGTTTGGGGGGGGGGGGGGGTCCTGTGGATCATTTGGTGCGACAGAGGGCACGAGGGGGTGGGGGAGGGAGTTGCTTGTCATTGCTTACCTCTTTTAAGTTCTGCCTCTGCCTACACCTCCCCTCCCCTCTCTCTCTCCGTCCTCTTTGGTTGTCGTCGTCGTCGTTGTTGTTGTTGTAGGAGGAGGAGGAAGGTGGCAGAATGGTTAAGGCGTTCGTCTGCCAGTACAGTTTCTGTGAAGGGTCTGGGTTCGAATCCCGTACGTGTTTCCCACCCTTTCTCCCAATTTTGACTGGAAAACTGAATGTAGCGTCCAGTTCATTCGGATGAGACGATAAAACGATTTGTGCAGCACGCACTTGGCGCACTGAAAAAGAACCCATTGCAACAAAAGCGTCGTCCTCTGGCAGAATCATTCGAAATCCAACTCTGATCGGTACACAAAATTGATATAATTATATGCATGCACTCAGTGCCAGACTGGCGCGTTGGATTATGCTTTTTATTATGATTATTTCTTTTTATATCGACATATTTCTCTGTGTGAAGTTCGGGCTGCTCTCCCCAGGGAGAGCGCGTCGCTACACTACAGCGCCACTCATTTATTTTGCATTTTTTCCTGCGTGCAGTTTTACTTGTTTTTCCTATCGAAGTGGATTTTTCTACAGAATTTTGTCAGGAACAACCCTTTTGTTGCAGTGGGTTCTTTTACATACGCTAAGTGCATGCTGCACACGGGACCTCGATTTTTCGTCTCATCCGAATGACTAGCGTCCAGACCACCACTTAAGGTCTAGTGGAAGGGGAGAAAATGTCGGCGGCTGAGCCGTGATTCGAACAAGCGCGCTCAGATTCTCAGGTACATTGAAACATTTTTATTTACCTTTTATTTACCTGCGTGCTAACTGAATCGGTAGCGTTAGCAGCATTGACGAGAAGATGTGTACCTTGTTTATGGAGAGAGTTACCACTCTTTTTTTTAATTGTTAATCATTTGTTCTCCTGGCCTCATTGTTTATTAATTTGAAGTGTTGAAGAAAGACAAAACCACCAACAGCAGCAGCAACAACAACAACAAACAAACAAACAAAAAAAAGATGAAGAAAAAGAGAAGTTGAAAGTGTCCCCCTGCACAGTACGTTCTCCAAAGAGCCCTTGAATCCAGCGGTAGTAACGGTTGACGGTGGTAGCCGTGGTGGAAGTCACGTAAGACAGTGTGGTACCGTCATGCACACGGCTTAAGGAACCACTCCGGTTCTTGACAGCAACTGATGGCGGGATGAACTGGCCTGTCTGTCTGTCTGTACACAGCGGGCTGCGTGGAGTTTGGTTGTCATGCTGGAGGAGGACCTTTCTCTCCACAAAGCCCCGCTATTTCTTTCTTCCTTCCTTCCTGTCTTTTTTTTTTTTCTTTTCTGACTTTCTTTCTATGTCTCGCGCTCGCTGCTTTACACTGGGGGGACAGTGAACCACGAGTCTGAATTTGACGATGAAGACATTTAAAGAAAGAAGAAGAAGAAGCAGTTTCAGTTTCTAAAAGATGCGTCATTGCGTTCGGGAAAAAAAATCCATATACGCTACACCACATCTGCCAGACAGATGCCTGACAGCATCATTACTTAACCCAACGCGCTTGTAAGTCCTTGAGCGCATGCTTATATGTTTGTGTACCTATCAGAGTGGATTTCTTTTTACATTTAATTTTCCCAGAGGACAACGCTCTCGTTGCCATGGGCTCTTTTTCAGTGCGCCAAGTGCGTGCTGCACACGGGACCTCGGTTCATCGTCTCATCCGAATGACTAAACGCTCAGTTTGATTTCCCAGTCAAACTTGGGAGAAAGGGCGAGAGCGGGATTCGAACACAGACCCTCCTGGACTCTCTGTATTGACAGCTGAGCGTCTTAACCATTCTGCCACCTTCCTCTTCAGAAGAAGTAAGAAGAAAAAAGGAGGAGGAGGAGGAGAAGGGGGAGAGGAAGAGGAGGAGGAGGGGAGGAGGAGGAGGAGAAGAAGAGATAAGAAAACCTTTCCATTCTCACGCCCCGAGAATATTCCTTTTTGAAGAGTGGGAGAGGAAGAGAAGAAAAAGGAGGAGGAGGAAGAGGAGAAGAAGGAGGAGGAGGAAGAGAAGAAGACGACGA
>NC_134904.1:28993074-28998074 GCF_041734735.1 Babylonia areolata | reverse complement strand
TGTCTCTGTCTGTTTGTCTCTCCCTCATTGGACGTCCACCCCTGTCCCCTGTATATCTCTGTCTCTCCGTCTGTCTGTTTGTCTCTGTCTCTCTGTGTCTCTGTCTCTGTGTCTTTGTCTCCTTCCCTTTGTCTCTCTGTCTGACTGTCTCTCTCTCTTTGTCTATGTCTTTCTCTCTGTCTGTCCTTGTCTCTGTTTCTGTCTGTCCATGTCTATGTATGTCTCTCTGTCTCTCTGTCTGTGCATCTGTTCTCTCTCTCTCTCTTAGCCTCTATCTCTGCCTCTGTCACTATATTTGTCTCTCTTTGTCTCTGTCTCTGTCTGTCTGTCTGCCTCTCTCTTTCTCTCTCTGTCTCTCTCCTTGGGTGACACCAGTTAATCAGTCCATGGAGAAATGGGAAACACACACACACACACACACACACACACACACACACCTTGGAATGACCCCTGGTTTCTTGTCAAGTTCTGTGTTTCCTCTTTCCTTTTAATCCCCACCCCCACCCCCAACCCAATGCTTTCACACGAAGGTGTGCTTACTCATAGGCTGCGTATATATATATATATATCTTTGTATGTACGTGTGTGGAGTTGGGGGTGGGAGATATGGGCGTATGTGTGTGTGCTTGTACAAGTAAGTGTTCATCTCTGTGAGTGTGTGTTTGTGTGTGTGTGTGTGTGCCGTGGAAGCTGCGATACGTAGACTAGAAATGAGTGTGTGGAGGAGGGGGTAGAGGAGGTGCAAGGTAATGTGTGTGTGTGTGTGTGTGTGTGTGTGTTGGAGCTCATGTACGTTTATATGTATTTGACTGTGCTTTCATATGTGCTTGTACAAGTAAGTGTTCATCTCTGTGAGTGTGTTTGTGTTTGTGTGTGTGTGTGTGTGCCGTGGAAGCTGCGATACTTAGACTAGAAATAAGTGTGTGGAGGAGGGGGGTAGAGGAGGTGCACGGTAATGCGTGTGTGTGTGTGTGTGTTGGAGCTCATGTACGTTTATATGTATTTGACTGTGCTTTCATATATGTGAAACTGCATGTCTGGTGCATTTCTGTTATGCATGTGTGGGTGTATGTGTGAATGTGTGTCTTCATTTTTTACATTTATTTGCTTATTTATCACCATTGTTGTCTTATTTATTTATTTATTTATGTTTTATTATTATCATTTTATTAGTATTACTAATATTATTACTACTACCTTTTTCTATATTATAATTATTATTTATTTATTTATTTATTTATTTATGCAAGCTTATCTATTATTTATTCCCCCGTTTTTTTTTTTTTTTTTTTTTTTTTTTTTTTTTTTGTGTGTGTGTGGTTGTGTGTGTGTGTTTTTTTTTTTTTTTTTTTTTTCCCAAGGCCTGACTAAGCGCGTTGGGTTACGCTGCTGGTCAGGCATCTGCTTGGCAGATGTGGTGTAGCGTATATGGTTTTGTCCGAACGCAGTGACGCCTCCTTGAGCTACTGAAACTGAAACTGAAACTGCGCGAAGATACACACACACACGCATACACACTCACACACACACACACACACACACACACACACACGCACGCACACACACATACACATGAATATTCCCTTTCTTTGTTTCACCATGCAACAGGCCAGCTGGCCGTTTCCTGTGTGCATTAGAAGTCTCTCGTGATACAGGTGGTATCAATGGAAAATTGTTCTTCTTCTTCGTTCGTGAGCTGCAACTCACACGTTCATTCGTACGTACACGAGTGGGCGTTTACGTGTATGACCGTTTTTACCCCGCCATGTAGGCAGCCATACTCCGTTTTCGGGGGTATATATGCTGGGTATGTTCTTGTTTCCCTAACTCACCGAACGCTAACATGGATTACGGGATCTTTAACGTGCGTAATTGATCTTCTGCTTGCATATGCACACGAAGTGGGTTCAGGCACCAGCAGGTCTGCACCTTGGAGATCGGAAAAATCTCAGACGCCTTTACCGAGATTCGAACCCGGGACCCTCAGATTGAAAGCCCAACGCTTTAACCACACGGCTATTGCGCCCGTCCGGAAATTGTTCAAATGTGCAATGGATGTGTTTCTGTCTTACAGTGTCTCCTCCTCTGCCTGTGTCTCTGTCTCTGTGTCTTTCATGCAAAAACGTTTCCATTCATGCGAAAGAAAGCAAGCAATGCTGTCGTTACTGCTTCTGCCTTTGAAAGTTGAGAATCCTTTGAATGGAGCGATGGCCTCGAGGTAACGCGTCCGCCTTGGAAGCGAGAGAATCTGAGCGCACTGGTTCGAATCACGGCACAGTCTCCCCCTCCACTAGACCTTGAGGGGTGGTGTGGACGCTAGTCAATCGGATGAGACGATGAACCGAGGTCCCGTGTGCAGCATGCACTTAGCGCACGTAAAAGAACCCAAGGCAACAAAAGTGTTATCCCCGGCAAAATTCTGTAGAATAATCCACTTCGATAGTAAAACTAAATAAAAACACTGCAGCCAGGAAAAAATACTAAATACAAAAAACAAAAACAAAACGAAAAACAAACAAACAAACAAACAAAAACCGAAAAAAAGAAGAAAAAAGAAAAAAAAAAGGGTGGTGCTCTCAGTGTAGCGACACGCTCTCCCTGGGGAGAGCAGCTCGAATTTCACACTGGGAAATCTGTTGTGATAAAAAAAAGAAAGAGAATAATATAATACAATACAATACAATATCGGAAAATGCAAATCTTGTTGGTGGAACGGAATGGTATGTGGACAACTTCGTTGCCATAATCTTTTTGAAGTCAATGGAAAGATTTCGATGTTTCGATCATCATCATCATCATCATCGTCGTCGTCGTCCTCGTCGTCGTCGTCGTAGTCATCATCATCATCATCATCACAACTACTATCATAACCACCACCACCACCATCATCACAACTACCATCACCACCACCACCACCACCACCATCATCATCATCATCAGTCGCAACCATCTTCTCTTTTCATCCGCCCTTTCCTCTGATTCTGCCTCTGTCCCTGTCCTAGTCTCTCTCTCTCTCTCTCTCTCTCTCTCTCTCTCTCTCTCTCTCTCTCTCTCTCTCTCTTCTCAGGCCCCTCATCATCATCATCATCATCATCATCTTCTTCTTCTTCTTTTGGCTATTTCTCTGTCTCTGTTTAACCCTCCCCCTCTCTCTTTTACACCCTCATCATCATCTATTCTACCAGCATCTTCTTTTTTTTTTTATCCCCTTCTCTCTGTCTCTCTCTCTCTCTGTCTATAGTATCTCTCTCTGTATGTCTGTCTGTCTGTCTCTCTCTCTCCCCCTCTCTGTAGTATGTCTAACTTTCTCGGCGTCCCCCTCCCCCTCCCTCCCCCCTCTCTCTCTCTGATCGGCGGAAGATAGCCGGCACATCACGGGAGGTATATCACAGAGAAGAGCGAGCAACTAGGAGGGACAGGTACACACGGCCAGTGTGTCAGCTGAACACCGCTACGGCGCCGGCAACCGACTGTCCATTACACATGTTTTCCATATAGTCACCACCCCTCCCTCCCCACACCACTCACCCCCCCACAGAGGGCCAGTTGCATCTTGGGACGGCAGCTATGGTTGGGGGGTGGGGGGTGCATGAAGAACTCTCCGACTTACTCGTCTTCTCAGTTCCTCCAGCACGTGCTTGTTTGTCCGCTTTTCCCTCAGAGTGCTGATGGTACCCCCTTTCTTCTTCTTCCCATCCATCGAGCTCAGTCGTCCCTTTCAGCTCGGTGTTCCCATCATGCTTTCTCTCAGTGTGTGACCTTGCTGCGACCTCTCAGTGTCTGAGCGGCGAGTCGGCCCCGGCCTGGCCATTAGAGGGGTCCCATTCATTACAAAACTAAGGCAGAGAGAGGGAGAGAGAGAGGGAGAGAGAGAGAGTGGTTAGGGATGGGTGTTTGCATCAAAACGTGAACATCTCACTACCGCTGGTTTCTGTCATTGTCGTTAAGTGGTTATTAATTGCTCTCTCTCTCTCTCTCTCTCTCTCTCTCTCTCTCTCTCTCTCTCTCTCTCATTGCAAAATGTTGTCTACTAAGGCACACATTTCGGATTAATAGATGTTTGTGTTCTCTCAGCTCGGCGTGACGCTGTTGTGCATTTGGAAATGTGTGTGTGTGTGTGTGTGTGTGTGTGTGTGAGTGTGTGTCTATGTGTGTGTGTGTGTGTGTGTGTGTGTGTGTGTGTATTTCAAACAGTGCGCGGTGTGTGTGCTTTTAGTGATATTTGTCTGAAATTGTCGTGACACCCGAGCAAGTTTTCCTCCACGAATAATGTGCCTTCCACCAAATCAACGAGCGTGTATGAAATCAGCATCAACAACAACGACGACAACAAAAAGCAAAACAAAAACTTGTTCCCCTCCAGGATCCAGCATCACAGATACAAATCAGAAGAAAAATAACATGCATCTTTGCTCGATTAGCAGCCGACCAGCTCCAACCCAAACCCACATCAACCACACTAGATGGAGTATGACAGTCAGTCGTGTCCGACTTTGACCGTCAGAACAGCAGAGGAGGCAACTGCTGTCCCGACTATCTGGGCTAGAATTTGATTACAATGGTGAGTGTCTTGCCCAAGTTACATCCCACTCTCTTGGCCAAGAGGGTTTTTAGAACAGTCGGCGTTGGGATGGTTCCCAAAGGCCAAGTAGGTCCCGAGGCTGCAGCACAAACAGCCAGTGCAATTTTGCCTCCTAGTTTGTGGCTTGGGAGTCATTGTCCTTCACAAAAGACTAAGCTGTGAGTGATTTTCCATTGCAATGGAGAAACCATTGTTATCTCTGTTTGCTGTTGGCCCAACTGTAAACTTATGTCAGTCTGTGATATGATGGAGTAATAGTATCGTATCTAATTCTTTCTTTTATGAGCAGTAGCGCAACTGGTCACTCACCAGCACACATACACGTGCGCGCGCGCGCGTAAGACCGCACCTCCGGATTGGGCGTCATAAAATGCCAAAGAGGCAAATATTATTACCACATATAGCCAGATCTTTGCCA
>NC_134904.1:28943074-28985574 GCF_041734735.1 Babylonia areolata | reverse complement strand
GTGGTAACAAGAGAGATGTCCATGGAAATATTCAGCAGAAAAAAACCCACTTTTTAAGATAAACCAAACACACTTGCAGACAGAAACAAATAGGTGCCGCTGCGCTGTGGCAACGAGGGGAGAGCAGCCCGATTTTCACACAGAGAACTCTGCTGAGACAAAATAAAGTAATAATACAATAACGATGATGATGTTGATGATAATAATGATGATGATGATGTTGATGACGACGACAACAAAAACAACAATAACAACAACAACAATAGCAATAATAATAATAATAAGAAGAAGAAGAATACCGTGTAGGATGTTTTACATAACATCGTTGGTACATTGTTTAATGACGACGGGCGCAATTGCCGAGAGGTTAAAGCGTTGGACTTTAAATCTGATGGTTCCGGGTTCGAATCTGGTGGGTAAAGGGTGGAGATTTTCCCGATCTCCCAGGTCAACAAAGGTGCAGACCTACTTGTGCCTGAACCCCCTTCGTGTGTATACGCAAGCAGATCAAATACGCACGTTAAAGATTCTGTAATCCATATCAGTGTTCGGTGGGTTATGGAAACAAGAACATACCCAGCATGCACATCGCCGAAAACGGAGTATGGCTGCCCACAAAGCGGAATAAAAACGGTCATACACGTAAAAGCCCACTCGTGTACATGCGAGTGAGCGTGGGAGTTGCAGCCCACGAACGAAAAAGAAGTTCAGTGACATTATTTGGAATGTAGATTGCTCCATTCAACAGGCATGCATCGTGACCATTCGATCCGTATTACCACTACCACCCTATTCGAAAATGAGGTGTGAGAAAAATAAAAGTGTTATTCTTATTCTTATTCTTGTTGTTCATAGTCCAGCCGACCGCACGGGGCCGTATCAGGACTGTCAAACCATACAAATGCTCAATCGCGTCAACACGTAATTGTCACATCTACAAAACAAACAAACAACAATAACAACAACAAAAAAAACAACCACTTATACAAACCCACAAAACACAGTTCATTACAAAGTATCCAAACCATTTAGCTCCTTATGGCAAATAAGACAAGGCTATGCTGAGGACGCCAGCCATTCCGCTTAATATATGTTCCCCAGATTACAAAAAAAGAAAAAAAAGAAAAAAAGAAAAAAAAGAGGACTACTTCAAAGCTAGACAATAAAGACATAAAGAGGCCATATAGGCAAATGGGGCACATGGGGGGTGGGAGGTGGGGGATAAAAGTGTTATTTGTTCATAATATTAGTTGGTAAGGGTGGGGTGGTGAGTGGAAGGGGGGGGGGGGGGGGGGGCGAGGGGATATCGGAGGGATAGCATAATTACTCGCCATGTTTAAGTTAAAAAAAAAAAAAAGAAAAAAATGTGATGAATGCAATGCAATGCAATTGATGGCTTGGACTCTTGCAGATCACCCAGCTGAAAATCGACAACAACCCTTTTGCCAAAGGTTTCCGTGACACTGGGGGCGGAAAGAGAGAGAAGAAGTGAGTGCAGAATTATAAAATCTCGGGTCACAGTTTTGCTTTGTGTTGACCGTGTGTGTGTATGTGTGTGTGTGTGTGTGTGTGTGTGTGTGTGTGTCTGTGTGTGCGTGCGTGCGTGCGTGCTTGCGTGTGAATATGTGTGTGTGTGTGTGTGTGTGTGTGTGTGTGTGAGAGAGAGAGAGAGAGAGAGAGAGAGTGATGTGTTATTGATAACGCTATAATCATCATTATCGTCATCACTATGATTCACAGCTACCTTTGTATTTCCCCTCCGATGCCCTCCACTTCGCTGGGTGTTCATTGTCTCTCTCACTCTCTGTGCCTCTCTGTCTTTCTGTTTGTCTCTGTTTGTCTGTCTCTGTCTCTCTCTCTTTTTTTCTCTCTCTCTTCTTCTTCTTCCTCTCTGTCTCTCTCTGTTTCTGATTCATTTGTCTCTGTCTCTGTTTCTGTCTGTCTGTCTGTCTCTCTCAATTTCTCTCTTTCTCTGTTTCTGTCTGTCTGTCCATCTGTCTGTATGTTTTTCTCTTGAGGGCTGGATAAAAAAAAAAAGCAAAAAAAAAAGCAGCTATGCTTACTCCACTACCTCGTGAAATAAAAAATCGTTTCGTTTCGTTTCTCTGTGGCTGTTTTCTCTCTCTCTCTCCACCCCCCTTCTTCTTCTTCTTCTTTTTCTTCAGTGTCTCTGTCTCTGTCTGTCTCTGTCTCTGATTCATTTGCCTCTGTCTGTCTCTCTGTCTGTCCCCCCCCCCCATCTCTCTCTCTCCCTCTCTCTTTTCTTCTTCTTCTTCTCCTTCTTCAGTGTCTCTGTCTGTCTCTGTCTTTGATTCATTTGCCTCTGTCTGTCTGTCTGTCTGTCTAACTCTCTCTCTCTCTCTCTCTCTCTCTCTCTCTCTCATACACACACACTAACACTCTCTCTCTGTCTCTCTGTCTTAGTGTTTTCTTCCTCTATATCTGGATATGTTCGGGTGAAAGGTAAGTGCGCATGAGAGAGTGTTCTGCTTGTTTTTTCATCTCCTTTAGTAGGTCGACACTGCGGACAAAAGCGGTTGTTGTGTTTTTGTTTTGTTTTTTGTTTTTGTTGTTTAAAGGCCTCCGCCTAATCATGTGAGAGCGTAATTTTATATCTGTATCATGCGTGCAGTGTATAAATGTATAACTGTGACAGTCGCAAAATGTTGGTTTCCCTTCCTTCTTCTTCTTCTTTATTTTACCTCCGTTTTGTCTTTTCAGAGCGATTTCGTCACATGTCTGGCTCGTTAATTAAATGAGTTCGTCATGCAGTACTCACGGTCTCTCTCTCACTTTTCCATTCTTTTCTTCGTTGCGTCTGTTGTTGACTGTTCATTCTTTGTTCTTGTGTTTTTCGTTGCTATCGTGTCCGTTTAATACAGACTCTGTTTTCAAAAACGTGTCGTGACGTGGCTTGTTTAGACGAATGAGTCATACTTTACTGTCACAGAATCCTTGAATAATATGTCCATGCTTTCTTTTCCGTTCCGTAGTTGGGCAGGCTTTTATTCAGCAATTATACATTGTGAAACATGTTGCATTTCATATCGCCCATTACATTAACTCGAAAGTGTGGTTTTAGAAATGATGTCTCAGATAGCCTACTTTGCGTTCGTTGTTCGTAAACGGAACACACAATAGATTAAGGTACAACAGAAGGAAGGGAGTGGGGGGCGGGGGGGGGGGGGGAGGAAGGGAGGAAGGAAGGAAGAGAGGGAGAAAGAAAAAAAGAAAGAAAGAAAGAAAGAACAAACAATAAATCAACGTAAACGAAATGAAGGAAGGAAAGAAGAAATAAGAGAGGGGGAAAAAAGAAAGAAAAGAAGAAAAACAGACAGAAAACAACAGCAACAACAAGAGAGGCAAGGCCTTCAAGACTCACTTGTGATACACTTAAAAAAAACAACACCTAATCGTTAAAATGTGTTCTGTATTTGTTATTATAAAGCTTCGGGTTAAAAAAAGAAAAGAAAAAAAAGTCTTAACGGCAGATTCGAACCCTGCGTGTTCGGATGAGAAGAAACTGTCTTATCCATTACACTATCGTGGCTCCTTAACTAACATTCAAAACTATAATATATAAACATGCTTTTTTAAAGGGCGATAAATCGATTGCGGTATTCGCAGTGAGAATGCTGTTTAAATCGTATTATTCTGGTGTATCTTGGGCATTCAAAAAATCTTTAAGAGCAATTCAAAATTCTTTTTAAGTCTCTGGATCTAGATAGATGTACAAGTTTAGTTACACCCGACTGACACGGTCAATTCAATTTCTCTTTTATGTTTTTATAGTTTTAAAGTTGATATGAAAATTGAGTATTTTGTTAAACTAATAACATGTAGAGCCAAGTACAAGTACTTCTAAACGTCAAATGAAGTGAAAAGGACTTCATTTTGAGAAAAGTCAAGACTGGAAATTTTTGCGTTTCATCAATTCAAGGGTATTAACTCTCATGGTTTATTATTTTTAACTGTGAATTCCGACTGATTCTGTGGATATTTTTATGGCAGTTTGCGGCATAATCCAGTAAGTGATGAGGCGTTCACAAATCTTTCTCTGAATAAATATTTAACGGTCTCCTTCTCCAACTTTCCATCACATGTTATCGTGTATTGTCGATTGAATATAGGATTGAACGGGCAGGTCAACAACTTGAAACAAAATGGCATCGTTCGCGTTCGCGAAGAATATGAGCACGCGCTTTGAATATGTATAAATATGTGTACGCAATTGATTTTTGCCCATGACCTTCAGGGCTCAGCCAATAGATCTATAAAGTCCACTTGTCGTGCTGATTTTAGTATTTTCCGATAAAGACCACTTGGGCGAATGAACACAGTGAAAGCCCTGTACACTGAGAGTAAAACACACAAGCTTTTTATGTATTGAGTGTAATTTCAAAATGCATTGTTTAAGATGAGAAAAATCAGTTTAAAGCAAATTAAGCCCCATAGCATTAATTACAGATTAATTTCCCTTTTTTACTATCTGCACCAAAGACATGCAAAATAAATATAACTTACATGCTTAGCAAAAGAAGTTCCTGTTTGAACAAAAAATGATAAAAATGACTGCTCTTGTTGTTGTGTCAGAATATCAGATCAAAGTGCCAAGTTTAGAGAATAAAAAAAAAAATATATATATATATATATATATATAACAGTTAATTCAGTTTGCATATAATCTGGCTTCTTTTTAAAAATTTTTTGCGCCCATCCCAGAGGTGAAATATTGTTTTAAACAAGATGACTGGAAAGAATTGAATTTTTCCTATTTTTATGCCAAAATTGGTGTCAACTGACAAAGTATTTGCAGAGAAAATGTCAATGTTAAAGTTTACCACGGACACACAGACACACACACACACACACACACACACAGACAACCGAACACCGGGTTAAAACATAGACTCACTTTGTTTACACAAGTGAGTCAAAATCAACGACAGTGACAATAACAACGATTAACGTAACTGGTCAATCATCTAAATTACGACAAAAATGGCATGACATGACAAAAGATTACACAATCGTTGCTGCACACACACACACACACACACACACACACCTTTCCTGCAACCTTCTTCGTTTCCACAGCAATCTATGTCAGTTACGGCTAACAAACTCCAAATGCTGTTGTTTTTTGTGTTTTTTTTAAATACGAAAAACAAATACGCAATACAACAAGAAATGATAACAACAACAATAATGATAAAGTGGCAGACATGCAGACGAATCCTGCCCTCAATTATGGCAGGTAAGCTGAAGTGAATAGCTTGTGCGCAAATGTCAGGTTTTGTCATAATTTTATAGTGACAGACTTGTGACCGATTTTTCGTCGTCTTGCTTTCTCTCCCAGTCTGCCTTCTTTTGTCCTTTTTTGGCCAGTTTGCCTTTCTTGCTTTCTTTTCTTCCTTTCTTTGCTACTTTCTTTCTCTATTTCTTTCTTTCAAAACACTGTTGTTTGATCATCATCGCCATCATGATGACTGTCATCATCTTGTTCTTGTTCTTCTTGTTCTTAGTCTTGTTTTCTTTTTTTCCAAGCAGGGAAACACACACTGACACTTACAGACACAGACACACACACACACACATAGACACGCACAGGCACACAGACACAGACACAAATACAGACACACACGCACGCACGCACGCGTGTGCATACACGCTCGAAGGCGCGCGCGGGCACACACACACGCACACACACAGACAAACAAACACACACACACACACACACACACACACACACAAACACACACACACATACACACATTCACCCCCCCACCCCCCTCCCAACACACACACACACACACACACACACACACTACATTAACACCGGTGGCCGGTTTTCCAGGCGACTTCTGTCCCACACGAGCAATACGTCCTGCAGCCAGGAAACGAGCTGTGCGCATGCCCAGGATGTCACTTCCGGAGACGAGGAGGGGGAGGAGGAATGTGACAGCATGGAGATCTGTGTGGTGGAAGAGGATGAAGAGGAGTTGCACAGTATGTCTTGCCTGCAGTTTCATTATCATCGTTGTTTATTTATTTATTTATTTATTTATTTATTTATTTATTTATCCATTAGTAATAGTAGAAGTAGTAGTAGCAGTAGTAGTAGTAGTAGAAGAAGAAGAGTAGGAAGAGTAGCAGTAGTTGTTGTTTTACTTTCAGATGCGCACCAGTCAGTATTTTGTGGGAAATTGTATAGTATTCTTGATCCATCAAAACAAAGGGAATATCTATCAATCTATCTGTCTGTCTGTCTATCGCTATCCTAAAATACATCCAATTATTCTTGCGCTTACCTCTCTGAAAATATAAACCACACCCTACGCCCTCTACCCCCACCCACCCCCCACCAACCCCCCACCCACCCACACCCCATCCCTGCAACCACCGCAAAAAAAAAGGGGGGGGGGGAAGAAAGAAAAAAAGACAGTAAAGAAAAA
The DNA here is from genome assembly GCF_041734735.1 of Babylonia areolata. NCBI lineage: Eukaryota > Metazoa > Mollusca > Gastropoda > Neogastropoda > Buccinidae > Babylonia > Babylonia areolata. The sequence continues at coordinate 28,979,119 of NC_134904.1, read as the reverse complement.
AGTTTGGTCAGTTCTCCTTAGAATTTGAACTTGAAAAACAATACGTTGTGCGTGAATAAGAAACACTACAGTTTTACAGTTTATGATATCATTTATTCTCTGTCACCAGGGCGACGTTTCCAGGGGTTCCCCATGTACAACCTCAAACGACCCTTAGACGCGGTGACGTCAGACGAGGCCTCCAGCTCTCAGCCTTCCTCGCGCTGCTGTCGTCAGTACGATGACGTCATCAGGAAGCACGAGCACGAGCACGGGCCTCGGGACATGACCTTCCCCAACCGGAAGCACCACCACCACCACCACCACCACCACCACGAGGGGGGCAGGGACGGGTCGGCCTTCACCCCACCCGTCAACAGCTCCGACGCGGACCAGAAACCAAGCGACGGCGTCGGTGTCGGCGGGGGGAGGCACTTCCGGGAGTGCCGGGATTCACGGGAAGGTGAAGGTCACTGTTCCGGGCACGCGAGGTCGTCGTCGGCGGGGTCTGGGTCTGGGGCGGGGTCTCAGCAGGCAGGGAGGCTGAAGGCGGGTGAGGGCGGCGGATATCAGCACCACCCAAGGGAGGACGGCGGAGCCGGGAGCGTGTCCCCGACCTGTCGCAGCGTCTCCCCGGACTCCTCCACTGCCACCGCCACCTCTTCACACCCCCAGGGGGGTTCCTCCTCCTCCTCTAAATCCACCCCTACCCCCCTCTCCTTCCCCGTCAGCGCCATGCTACCCCCGTCCTCAACCACCTCCTCCACCTCCGCCTCCACCCCACCACCACCCCCGCTCTCCTTCGCCTCCCCCCACCCACACCCCGCCCACCATCACCACCCCGCCCACCACCACCCCGCCCACCACCACCCGGGGCTCCCTCTGCACCCCTACCTGTCCCTGTCTCACGGGTCCTCTCCCTTGGACTTCAGTCAGCTGGCTTCCGCGCATCTGGGTCCATCAGCCTCCGCCGCCGCGGCGTCCTCCTTGCTGGGCGGACCTCTGTCGCTGCTTGGGCCTCAGCTGTTCCAGCACCTGCCCTTCACCTTCACCAGGGAGGGCCTGGCTGCAGCTTCGGCGGCCTGCGGCTGCGGCAGCGGCTGCGGCGACGGCGAGCTCACAGTTCGGCCCACTGTTCTTCCCGCGAGGTCCTGTGGGCAGGTTCCATCCCTACGGGTTCCCTCCTCCTCCTCCTCCTCCTGCTCCATCAACGGCTGCACCAGCAACGAGTCGGGCGCCTTCCTCCACCTTGTCTTCTTCCTCGTCGTCGTCGTCTGGGGGATCCTCGTCGCTCACTTCTGAGAGGGGGTCGCCCAAACTGGGCAGTCCTTCCGCCCCTCCTCCTTCTCACTCCTCGCCTCCCTCCTCCTCCTCCTCTTCTTCTGCGGTGCCCTTGCTCTCGTCTGTGGAGAGCGGGGTGGTGTTGGGGGATGCCCCCCTCTCTCCTCCTCCTCCTCCTCATCCTGGGAACGAGGAGAAGTCTTCTGATTCCCTTCTGGAGGCGTCGTCGTCTTCTTCGTCTTCGCTCCACCACCAACAACCCCACCACGGCGCTTTCAAAAGCAGCGCCGCCCGCAACGGGGATCTGACACGGATGGAGAAGATGTTGAGTGGACTGCAGCGGGTGGAGCATTTGTCTGCACACCACGAGTGTTTCGCCAGGGACAAGATGTGAAGATTATGTTGTGGGCTGAACGTCACCCTGAGAGACATGAAAAAAAGAAGGAAAAAAAAAAAGATTAAAGCTTGTTGGAGGATTACAATCCCGTCCCCTCCACACCTTCCACTCAAATGGAGAAAGAAAAAGATGTGATGCGTATGATTTTTACCCTCCCATCCCCCCCTTGCCCCCCCCCCCCCCCCCCCCACCACACACACACAAACCCCAAAACAAGCAACATGATTTTTTACCCCTCATATATGTACGTGCAGAACCGACCCCCCCCCCCCATCCCACCCCACTCCTTCCCTTATTATTAATATTATTATTTCTTTTGATATACAAGCTGTGAGTGCTCTTTCGACTAGTCAGAAGTGACGTCATGGTAACTGGATCATCGTCGGGGGAAAAACACGACAACAGAAAAAAATCAACCCCCCCCCAGAAAAATTGTGTATTCATCTTCTTCTCGCTCAGAGACTGTGAATGTTCTGACACCTTGGAAAAAGACAACCAAGAGTGAACTCAACACTGAAGCTTCAAGCGATGTGAGAGTGAAGACGTAAGAATCGCATCATCCTGTCACACACATCATTTTGTGTGCATCAGTGTGAATTTCGAAGCAAGATACTGAAGGACACGCTTTACCATGACAGAGCTGTTGTTACCGTGATACTCAGGGTGACGTTGTCTTCGTTCGGTCAACAGAAAAGTGCGGATTGTGAAGCAGTTTTAGTTTAGTTTCGTCCAGCACCGAAGGACAGGTTTATGCGATTGTGTGCATGTGTGTGTGTGCTTTTATTTGACTCCTTCCTACCTGACCATTGCGGGTGGGTTGTCTGTAACTTGTTGTAAGCTGACGGTGTACCACTCAGCTGAGACGGACCAGCCCTGTCTGAGTTGAGGATTTTTTGGAACCCACTATTTTCCTTTTGTGTCTCCACAGTGCTTCACGGATGACTATTTGAAATAATTGACAAGGAAACGGTGAACAGTTTCCGCAATGTAGTTGGCACTTGGAGATATCTTGTGCAGAGCAATGCGATTTTACATAAAGGTGGGTTTATTTTTGTTTTTGTTTTTTTGTTTTTGTTTTTGGTTGTTGTTTTTTTAGGATAATGTTTACACGACACCTGAAGACCTTCCCTTTTCGACGGAAATTAACTGTTTGATAACTGTAAGAGTCTAAACTCCGACGGCTGTGGATCATCTTTTGGGTGAATAATGTTTATGTCTCCATGTGTGTCGGACGCTGAGCTTGGAAACTTCATTTGCGGCGAACAGGTTCCCTTGAATGCTTCGATGATGTTGACCAACAGTAAAGAGGAAAGTTCTTTTCCCTCTACCTGTGAAAAGTTGGCCTGACGGCCGGTGCAATGTGGGACCTACAAAAAGTGTATCGACTGATTCTGAACTTATCTCCGTGTAATGCGCCATAGTTGGGAAATTTGCAGGACAACATAACAACAACAACAACAACAAAACACACACGCACGCACGCACGCACACACACACACACACACACACACACACACACACACACACACACACGCTCGTGCGCGCGCACAGTCACTCCAGTGGCGTCTGCAAGATGCCCCCATGAAACTTTCATTTTGCAGACAGGAAGTAACGTTTCAGGGAATTTTTTTTCTTTCTTTTCTTTCTTTTTTCTTTTTTTTTTTTGTTTTGTGTTAAACAATCTTTAAACACGGTGTGATATAATTATCTTTTCATTTTGTGTGTAACATGTATAGACTTCATGGTTTCTTTGACCAAATAATGAGCTTATTATAACCAAATTTTGTTTCACATTCAGGCGTCGACAAGATTTGAACTTTTTTTTAATTTTTTTTTTATAATGGAAATGAACGAACTTCATACACACGGAAATGTCATTACTGCCCAGCTGTTCCTTTCTCCGCTTGGGCCTTTTTTGTTTGTTTTCTGAACAGCTCCGTGACATATTTTGACACTTAACAAAATACCACTCGGGATTTGACGTTTTGATCTTTTTGGGAAGTGGCGTAGAAATGATATACTTTTTTGTTCTGTTTGTCAGATGTTGTGCACGTTCTTCGGATGCCGTATGTATTATTTATATAAGATGCCAGTGTACAGTGTACGTGCTGGACTCATCGTTGAGTACTTCACTGATAGTTGTTGTTTTGTTTTTTGTTTGTTTTTTGTTTTTTATTTGATTGTTTTGCAGCGTTCCTAATTTCCCAGTATATCCACAACCTGGTTGGACATACTACTTTAAGGGGTATTGTATCATTCATATGTCATGCAAGCTGTCCTGCTTGGAACTTGATGGATACCGACTGGAAAACCGACTTACCAAAGCAAAACGTAAACTCTGGAAAACGCTAACTCTACACTGGTTTTGTTTAAAACGGATTTAAACTATACAGAATCATAGTCAGTCAACTGAAGATGTTGGGGGGAGTGGGGGGGGAGGGGGGGGGGTTAAAAGAAAAAAAAAAAGAAATAGAAGAAAAAACGGCGTTGACCACTTGTTGATACTCCATAGATGACATATTTCTTAACTCTGCTGAAGTAACTCTTATAATATGTTTGTGTTTTTTTTTAACTGATGTGTAAATCCACTTTTTGAAAATGTACATTGAAAAAAAAAAACCAACAAAAAAACTGTTCATGATTGTCGATTTTAATTCAAGTATTTCTCTATAGTCATACAAAATAATTTTAAGGGATGTAACATTTAAGCGGTTTTACACTCCAGATTCAAAATCAGTAAACTGAGTGTTGGAGGGGGGGGTGGGGGGGGGGGGGGGGGGCAGTTGTTACACACCATAGTTGAAAAAAAATCTTAACAACTCTGCTGAGGTCAGTCTCTCTCTCTCTCTCTCTCTCTCTCTCTCTCTCTCTCTCTCTCTCTCTCTCTCTTTATTTTATTATTATTTTTTTTTAAAACTGATACGGAAATGCACGTTAAGAAAATCTGCATGGGAAAAAAAAACTGTGCATGATGGTCGATTTTGAGTAATATTACTCTATTGTGACACCAAAGCATAATGTGAAAAAAAAGAAGTTTAAAGCAATCCTGCTGTTTTAACAGTTCGCGCGAATCCCATTGAAAATAACAAGAATGACCCCCCCCCCCCACCTCCCCCCCCCCCACACACACACACCTACCACCCACCTCCTCTTCTCCCGACCCCCCTCCCTCCGCACCCCTACCCCACCCCATCTCCGGATATAGCCAAAAGAGTATCTCACTTTCTTACACGGCAAAATATTCCTCGTAGTTTTGTTCGTCATTCTCATGCTGTGCGTCATACACATTTTATTCGTCATACACATGCTTAGTTTTTTTTGTGCGTACGTCACACACGTTTGTGTACGTCATACACATTACGTATGTTTTACAAGAAACTGGTGAACAAGTTTAGCGCGGTAAACGCGTCAAGACAGCAAAACCAACTCTGGCTTGCTGCGGGTCATGTACATGCTGACCGACCCCACTGTCAGATCCTCAGATCTGCACATGAATGAACTGACCCGCACCGTCCTCTTGAGTTTTGAGTTCTGTCTAACCCCAGTGTCTCGCTGGCATTACATTACATTCATGACATAGTGCTAACTTAACTGATGCTTTGAAGCGTTGGTTTTCTTTGTGTGTGTTTTCCCCCACAATTTTTGTTTTGTTTGTTTGGGTGTTTTGGTTCGAAATCTTGAACAATAATGTGAAGGGTTGGGTTATCATCATTATCATTATTATTATCATTGTTATTGTTGTTCTTATTGTTATGATTAGTATTATCATTATGAAGGAGAAGATGGTGATGATTAGTATCATTATCATTAGTATTATTAGTATTATTTACGTGGCAAGTACACGTAATGCATATGAATGAACCTATTGCTTTGCGTTTTATCTTTTTGATTGTTCAGGTTTCAACTGTTATATATATATATGACTCTAAAAAATATTCTCACTGCTTCCACGGTGGCGCGAGCAACTCCTTGTGCGCATGTATGTTCCACAATATACGACTGTTGTCGCCGCGAGCTCTATTCAGGCACACATTTTCCACGCACATAATTCCACGCAAATCAGTTACAGATCTTGACTTTTGTTGCCCCTGACGTTTTTAGTTCCTGTTGTTCGTACAGACTCCACGCAAGTCAATAATCGATCTGGATTTTCGTTCCTCGTGATTTTTAGTTCATGTTTTTCGTACAAATTCCACGCAAGTCATTAATCGATCTTGATTTTTGTTGTCCCTGGTTTTCGGTTGTTTTTTTGTTGTTGTTGTTTGTATTTTTTAACAAAGTTGCCCCTTTGACTCAATCTGGAGCTCTAAGGAACATCGCTCGCATAATTATAAAGCCTATCATTTACCATACAGGAGTACCGTTTACATGAATGGCGTCAGTTTATTACCACTATTCTGTCATACACCTGCTGATTTATCATTATTATTATTCTACATACGTAACTGAAGACGACTACTACAGGAATCATCAGTTAGAGTATCAAAAAATCATCAAGTTAACATTGCACTACAGCAGAGATAGCGTTAGATAACTGAAACCGGGCCCATGGTTGTTGAATATCAATTGTTGCCTAATCTACCAAGTACCATGAGAACGCTTTGGTCGCCTGCTTGTTGATTTCATGTGTATAGATCTTTACATAGCAGAATATCAAGGTTTGACAGTAATTCCACGTTATAACTTCATTTTTTCTTCTTCCTTGGAGATTTGAATGTGTTAGTTTGACCTTTTCCACAAGTGGCTCCTTTCCAACCCTTTTTTCTCCCTTTCAGCTGAAGCACACACACACACACACACACACACCACGGTGTCACACTGTGTATGTGTGAAGGATGAGGTGAGGAGAGGGGAGGGGGGGAGGAAGGTGGAGTCACCTACTTGGAATCAAATCGTCTTTGTCTTCTTTCTCAGCGTCTGTCTCTGTCGCTCTCTGTCTCTGTCTGTCTGTCTGTCGGTCGATCCGTCGGTCGCTCTGTGTGTGTGTGTGTGTGTGTGTGTGTGTGTGTGTGTGTGTGTGTGTACCAGAATGTCAGCACGTAACAAAGAACAATTCTATAGTGAAGTCAGTTCGTCATGGCAAGCTGAATTAACATCGAGCAAGCTTATAATGTTATTGTTGCTGGGTTTTTTTTTTCCAAAGCGTTGATGCCTTATTTAGAAGTTACTTAAAACAGCCTGAAAATTAATGAATAAACTAAAGAATAAATCATCAAGTGATAAACTATGACCATTGTATCACTCGAGCAGTGTTCTGACAGTGACCGTTTCACTGCATGGCTCCAAGAACATTCGTTTACGTTTTCAAGATACGAAGTGCTGCTTCCTTTGTCATTGTTTCCTCCTCGCACTCTCCCCCACCCCGCTCCCACACTCCTCCGCTCCCTCAGCGCTAACCCTCCAACGCCCCCCCACCCCACTTACCCGCACCCTAGGCCGTCTGGATTTTTCATTTATTTAGTTTATTATTATTATTATTTCTTCTTTAAATGTCCACCAGCAGACGTTAACCTGAACGTATTGTCACGGTTATACAAACCCATCTGACAACCAGAAAAAAAAAAAAAGAAGAAAAGATTTGAAACAATTCTTTGTCCAAATCTTGCTACAGCATTTACTACGTCACATCACGGGACTGCTTATGACGATGTTTTGTTGTCAAAGGCTCGATTTTGTTTGTTTTTTGTTTTTTTTGCTTGTTTGTTTTTGTTTTTGTTTACACGCTCATGAAGATACCATGGAAAGGAGCAGCCACACAGCTCCCAATACGTACACCAATGGGGACGTGGGTTGTGTATGAACCAGGTGCCAGTTGCATTGCTTGGTTCTAACTTTTGGACAGTTACACGTGACTAAGTGCCTACGTTGACCGAACTACGCCATTGGTCAGTTCCATACTACACACAGTTTAGTAGCGGGTTAACACCATACTAGGCTCTTCCGTCCGAGCAATGCAACTGGCTCCAGCTTTCCAAAAAGTATAAACATCAGAGAACACATTATTGAAGAAAAAAAAGAGTTGTGGTCAATGTTTCGCTTACTTTAGATTCTTTGCTTATTTCAATTTTTTTTTTTTTTTACACTTTGCTGTGTGTACTGAACCAGATAATAAGGACATTGTTTGCGTTATCTTGAGTTTCTTGTTTTGTTGATCCTTCAAATGACATGACTTGAGCCGTTTTTATTTGATTAACACAACCCTGTCTCGCCATTAACGAAAAACGCAACGTGTAATATCCCTGAGTTATTCTGAGCGATGTTCTAAACCTTTTACCTGAACCATCATGATGTCTTACATGTCTGCTTGGATTACATTACTAGACTACACACACCATGCAGTTGCAGTGTTTATTGGGTCAGTTTTCTGCGCTGAAGTGGTCCGCCGATCGACAGAATGTTCTATAACGAAAAATGTGTCTTGTTATGAATAAAGTTTGTGCTGTAATTTCTCCTTGAATGCATTGCTTTTATCACTGTCAGACCTCTTTTGGATGCATTACTGATCACTATCAGACCGACCTGTTGCACTAATTTATCTTATGATTATTTCTTTGGGTACATAGCAGCTGTACACAACGGAAAAGTGTGTCCCTTGGCCGTTTTATTACACAACACTGATGAATGCTCGGTGAGATAAACTCCAGATTTCCCAATAAATGATTATTTGTTCTTTCTCTGTGGACAGTAAGGGCTTGGTAAGGGCCTGGGGCAAGACCGGGGAGAGAGACAGAGAGAGGGGGGAGAGAGGGGTGAGAAGAGAGAGAGAGGGAGAGAGAGAGGGAGAGAAAGGGGGGAGAGAGAGGGAGAGAGAGACAGAGAGAGAGGGAGAGAGGAGAGAGAGAGGGAGAGAGAGAGGGAGAGAGAGAGAATGATTGAGAGATATACAGTGAGATATTTAGAGAGAGAGAGAAACAGAGAGAGAGACAGACAGACAGAGATAGGGAGACACAGGTATGTGGGGGGAATGTGGCAGTTTGGGCGTCTTCTCAGTTGAGGAAGGTGGCAGACTGGTTAAGACCCTCGTCTGCCAATGCAGAGTCCGCGAGAGTCTGGGTTCGAATCCCGCTCTCGCTCTTTCTCCCAAGTTTGACTGGAAAATTGAACTGAGCGTCTTGTCGTTCGGATGAGATGAAAAACCGAGGTTCCGTGTACTGCACGCACTTGGCGCTTTGAAAAAAAAAAAAAAAAAAAAAAAAAGCCCATGACAACGAGAGTGTTGTCCTCTGGCAAAATTACGTTGAAGAAATTCACTCTGATAGGTACACAAATATATACGCATGCACTCAAGGCCTGGCCAAGGCGCTGGGTTATGCTGCTGGTCAGGCATCTGCTCAGCAGATGTGGTGTCGCGTATATGGACTTGTCCGAACGCAGTGACGCCTCACCCGAGAAACTGGAACTGGAACTCTCAGTTGAGGCCACTGTCTTTGTGAAGTACACCCGACGATCAGTATCAGTATCAGTATCAGTAGCTTAAGGAGGCGTCACTGCGTTCGGTCAAATCCATATACGCTACACCACATCTGCCAAGCAGATGCCTGACAAGCAGCGTAACCCAACGCGCTTAGTCAAGCCTTGAGGAAAAATAATTAACAATAAAAAATAAATAAAATAAAATAAAATAAATAAAGTATAATAAAAAATTAAAAACCCGACGGACATCTTCCCACTGATCCTCGTGTGCGAAAAATACACAACAACAACAACAACAACAACAAACAACAACTGCTATGGTTGAGCGACGAAGCCGTCGATTACTTTGGAGAAACTGTTGATGTTAGGTACACGTAGGTTAACTCACTCAGTACGGCCAGTCCTCTCTTCTCCTCTACACAGACCCCTCGGATGTCCAGTGGGTGTCTGAATGACCCAACCTTTAGCTTCCGTCGTCAGAATTGTGGTATTCTTTGTCAACATTCACCTCTTCAGTATAAGAGCCTTCCACTTGCAATATTTTGATGATGGTAATTTGGGTGAAACGCTGTTAACGTCGTCTCTTTCGCCGTTCGTATGGAGAGAGTTAACTTTAAATTTGAAAACTACACAGATTCTCCGCGTCGTGCCTGGACGAGGGAAAGTTTTACTCTAACATTTATTTTAGTGTGTGTGTGTGTGTGTGTGTGTGTGTGTGTGTGTGTGTGTGTGTGTGTGTGCGTGTGTGAGTGAGTGAGTGAGTGAGTGAGTATGTGTGTGTTTGATTATTGGGCCTAATTTCTATGACAAGAGGTCGATTTCACATCAAGCTGTTCTGTTTTGAAATGTTTTCTCTTAGTTTTTGAAGCTGATTGTTTATCATAAAAACCAACCCCTGTCTGATTAAATTCCACAATACCAACCTACAATCTGACCTCAGAAAAAAACGAAAAAAAACAACAGAAGTCTTTCTGTCGTTGAGGCCAGGCACGAACTATTTTCAATTTCCCTCAATACTTTTATTGTTATTGGCACTTCAAAAGCAGCAGTTTTTTTTTAAATTCATTTTTTGAATCTTTTATTTTTATTATTTTTTTTTTACAGTGTAATTATATTGTTTATTTTCGACACTAAACGATCGCCTTCAGTATAATAAGTTTCAGGTTTTCTTTACACAACGCGAGCGACATTCAATGTCAGTTTCATATCGTGTGATTAGCGCGCTTCAAGTTCCACGCCACTGTGGTCAAGGCATTGCTGACACCCAAAGCCTGTGTCCACTGGGCTGGTCAGTCTCCAGGCTCACAGTCTGGGGCAGCCAAGGTTTTCAGAGAGAGAGACAGACAGAAAGAGAGAGAGAGAGAGAGGGTGGAGAGAGAGGGGGGGGGAGTAGAGAGAGAGAAAAGGTGGAGAGAGAGAGAGGGGGGAGTAGAGAGAGAGAAAAGGTGGAGAGAGAGAAAGGGGGTGGGGGTGGTGAGAGAGAGAGAGAGGATGGAGAGAGACAGGGGGTGGAGAGAGAGAGAGTTGTGGAGAGAGAGAGGGTGGAGAGAGAGAGAGGATGGAGAGAGAGAAAGAGAGAGGAAGAGAGGGGAGAGAGAAAGGGTTGAGACAGGATGAAGATAGTGACAAAGGATGGGGAGAGAGCGAGAAAGAGAGAGGGTGGAGAGAGAGGGGGTGTGAGGAGATAAAGAGAGAGATGATGGAGAGAGAGAGGGGGGAGAGGAGAGGAGAGAGGATAGGAGAGAGAGGAAAGAGAGAGGAGAGAGGGGGTGAGAGGAGAAAGGGTGAGGACAGGATGAGTAGTGAAAAGGAGGGGAGAGAGCGAGAAGAGAGAGAGGTGGAGAGAGAGGGGGGGAGGAGAGAGTAGAGAGAGATGGAGGAGAAGAGGGGGAGGAGAGGAGAGGGGGGAGAGAGAGGGGAGTGAGAGTAGAGAGGAAAGAGAGGAGAGATACAGAGAGAGAAGTGGCGAGAGAGAAGAGAGAGAGAGAGAGGATGGATAGAGATAGAAAGAGAGAGAGGATGGAGAGAGAGAGGGTGGAGAGAGAGGGGAGAGAGAAAAGTGAGTAGAGGAGATGGAGGAAGAGAGATGGAGAGAGAGAGAGGAGGAGAGAGAGAGAGGATGGATAGAGAGAGAGGATGGAGAGAGAGAGGGTTGAAAGAGAAAGGGTTGAGAGAGTGATAGAGGGTGGAGAGAGAGAGAGAGAGAGAGAGAGAGAGAGAGAGAGAGGATGGATAGAGACACAGAGAGAGAATGGAGAGAGAGAGGGTTGAAAGAGAAAGGGTTGAGAGAGTGATAGAGGGTGGAGAGAGAGAGAGAGACATAATGTGGACACACAGAGAGAGGGTGGAGAGAGAAAGGGTTGAGAGAAAGAGAGAGAGAGAGAGAGAGAGAGGGTCGTGACTGCGAAAGTGTTTGCGATTCTTCTTCTTCTTCCGTGGAGCGATCAGTAAGAAGCGTATCCGTCAATGGGATTCTGTTGTTCTTTTCGTCTGTATTACAGCGACAAACTGACATTGATTTAATCGTAAAAGAAAAATGTAAGTGCGTTCGTGTAAGAGAGAGAGACAGACAGACAGACAGACAGACAGAGAGAGAGAGAGAGAGAGAGAGTGTATGTGTGTATTCAACATAAAATGGGTGGGAACAGGAACAGTCATCATGATCAAACCCTTAATCGAGTGAAATACATCTTTCTGACAAAAACTAAATGATAAATGACTGTATCTTTTGTTTGTTTGGTTTGGGTTTTTTTTAATTTATTTTTTGTTTCTTTGTTTTTTTGTTGCATTTTTTGCAGACGGAAGATTTGAAGCAAGTGGAACAGAGCAGAGATGAATGACAAAAAAAAAAAAAAAAAAAAAAAAAAAAGCGCAAAAAAGAAAAAGAAAAGAAAAGAAAAAAGAATGCTTTTAAGATCTCTCTGTTCCTCCGAAGTTGGACCCCCAGTTTGTACCTAAAATAACATGGTGACAAAAGCAGACTTACCGTGTCACTTTGGTTTAAGCACTGAGCGTAATACAGCTTTTTATTCTCTTGATGAAAAAAAAAATCATTTTGTTATTCATTTATTCATATTTGTTTTTCTTCCTTTTCGTGATCCGTTTTCTTATTCACATCAGAAAATGAATGAAAAGCTTACTTTGCCAGACAAAATAATGTCGTACCTTAGTCAACCATACCTAGGTATGTAATATACATATAAGCAAAATTCGTGGTGTTTGGATTGTGATGAATACTGACATCGCAAACATTTTTGTTTTCTTTGGCTAACGGGAATGATAGTGATATACACGCACATCTACAATGCTCACGACGATGATAATTCTTTGTGTTGTTGTCTATGAATTTAGTTTTGTGCTTTTCTTTGAAAATATATAATCATGTTTTTAAATAATTCGACGTTTCAGAATAAATTTTCGGTGCACATTCTTTTCTTTTTTTTCTGTATTGAATCCCAAGAAATCTTGCACGTGTATTATTGTCAGTGTTGCTCAGAGTTGCTCCAAAATGATTTACACTCGTATTGACCAAGCCTTTAAAACGGCTTGATCTGTTGAAACGATATCCGGCGGACATACCAGAACATGCAGACAACCCCTGCTGTGTTCTTTGGTTGGGCTTCGATTGATTTATTGAAATGGATTGGTTTTCGGTCACTAGAACATGTCAACACACACACACACACACACACACACACACACACACACACACACACACACACACACACACACACAGAGAAACACACACACACACACACACACACACACACACACACACAGACACACACACACACACACACACAGACACACACACACACACACACACACACACACACACACACACACACACACACACACACACACAATGGCGTGGACATAGAAGAGAAATTGGCTCACTTACAACTGCACTTATATGACCGAACTGGACCTGTGTGCTTATAAGTGTGCACCCAAGTTACTATTGTTGTTGTCTCTTTTTAAACCATCAAAGGAAGTCTTTTCGACTGGAAAACCTTGCTGCATATATGCCTAACTATGTCGATTTGTTGAACGGAACCAGTCTACTAAACCATGTACATTCGCTGTGTTTTAATCAAATCAATACAATTCTTCGTCCATACACGCGACAGAAGCTTGGTAATTTGTGGACATAACTCGTGAAACAATACTGGTGGACATAAGTCGTGAAACATTTTCGCCCATTCTCGTGTATATTTAAAGTATATGTTGCTGTATTTTGCTGTGAAGCTATTGGCAGTTGAAGACTCTGTCTTGATTTTTGTTCCACAAAATAATGAAGTCTGATATTTGAAGACAGACCCATTCAATGTTAATTTCTGCACGAAAAAATGTCGATTGTACATTTACCAGATCAAAACGTGAGAGGGATTCTGTTTGTTTTTCGTTTTGTTTTTTGTTTTTTTCTCAATCGCCTTTTCAAGTTTGTCAGTGTGAGACACACGCTATTTGCTGAATTTCATGACATAATCGCTCAGTAGTGGGTACTCTTGCAGATTTTTTTTCTTTCCTTTTTTCCCCTCGTCATTTTATCCTCCCACGAAAAATGATGACATAATGGTATTTTGTTTTTGTTCAGTTTTGTTTTCTTTCTTTCATTTACATGATTAAGTTATCTTGTTTTTGGGGATGAAAAATAATGACATAATGGTATTTTGTTTTTGTTCAGTTTTGTTTTGTTTCTTTCATTTACATGATTAAGTTATCTTGTTTTGGGGGATTTTTTGTGTGTGTATATATATCAGGTTTCATTTACAGACAGTTTGTCTGTTGATTAAAGCTACCTTCCCACTCCTGTCTTCGAGGTTTTCGTGTTGTAATTTCAGTTGATTTCTTTTAACTAATTACGATTACGTACCCTGACTCACAATGCTACAGCAATAAGTTCTGCCAAGACTGTAAAACCATTGACTTCTATAGCTTGATGAACCCCCACCCCTACCCCCCAAAAAACAACAACAACAACAAAACGGCACACAGTCAATAGGCATTGCGTACTGGAGCGACTGACACAAGCAACAAAAACGTCATTGCCAGTGGGCATTGTTGAGCGTTGCTCATTGGTCGCCTCTTGTTGGGTGTGAGAAAGCGTTGTCCTTTCCCATTGGTCAAGATACTAAAGAAACCTTTCATGACTGTTCGTGATCTGCTAACGATGTAACGGCATAGTTACAGCCACCGAGTCTTCGTTTTCATTGTATTTATTTATTTATTCATTTAACTACTTAGTTACTCAATTATTGATTTACTATCAATCAGTCTATAATGTCCAGACGCACAGAAAAGATATATGCACACAGGCGCGTCTGTCGCAGCTGCAGCACAAATTGTCTTTGAACGTCATGGAATGGTGGACAAAATAGCGTGAGAGAACTAGGGAGCTGGTGACAAAATAGAGTGAGAGAACGAGGGAGCTGGTGGACAAAATAGCGTGAGAGAACTTGGCAGCTGGTGGACAAAATAGCGTGAGAGAACTACGGAGATGGCGTACAAAATAGCGTGAGAGAACGACGGAGCCGGTGGACAAAATAGCGTGAGAGAACTAGGGAACTGGTGGATAAAATAGCGTGAGAGAACTAAAGAGCTGGTGGACAAAATAGCGTGAGAGAATTTGGCAGCTGGTGAACAAAATAGCGTGAGAGAACTACGGGATGGGCGTACAAAACAGCGTGAGAGAACTAGGGAGCTGGTGGACAAAATAGCGTGAGAGAACTAAGGAGCTGGTGGACAAAATAGCGTAAGAGAACTAGGGAGCTGGTGGAGAAAACAGCGTGAGAGAACTAGGGAGCTGGTGGACAAAATAGCGTGAGAGAACGGGGGAGCTGGTGGACAAATGGTGGACAAAATAGCGTGAGAGAACTAGAAAGATGGCAGACAAAAAATTAATAGCGTGAGAGAACTGGGAAGATGGCGGACAAAATAGCGTGAGAGAACTGGGAAGATGGCGGACAAAATAGCGTGAGAGAACTAGAGAGCGAAGGACAACAATGCGTTTCTCTCTCTCTCTTGTACCGGGAATACTATTTTTTATATTTTTTTAAAGATTGTTTCAAATCAATTTTTATTTTGTACCGTAAAAAACAACAACAAACAAACAAAAAAACAAAACAAAACAGTTTTTAAAGACCCACTATCAAGCCAGTTGATTTCAAGTTTACGCCAGTCCAATGTGGTGGTAAGCCATGCAGCATGTAGCAGTGGCGATTATGGAATGATGCAGCAAGATTTCTCCATGACCGAAGTGGATGCGTGGGGAGAATGATGGAAGCGGAACAAAAAAACAAAAAAAACAAGTCTTTTTGTCTTTCACAATGACCATCGGGTAACTGTTTCATTTGGGGAAGAGTTGGGGGTGCGGAGGGGGCAGGAGGGGGCGTGGGGGTGCAGGCAGGGGAGGGGAGGGGAGGGGGGAGTCTAATTTGGGAAGAGGTAGGTTTTAAGGCCAGACTTGAAAGAGCTGAGTACACAGTTTCAGTTTCAGTTTCACTTTCTCAAGGAGGCGTCACTGCGTTCGGACAAATCCATACACGCTACACCACATCTGTTGAGCAGATGCCTGACCAGCAGCATAACCCAACGCGCTTAGTCAGGCCTTGAGTGCATGCTTACATATTTGTGTACCTATGAAAGTGGATTTCATTTTACGTAATTTCGCCAGAGGACAACACTCTCGTTGCCATGGGTTCTTTTTCAGTGCGCCAAGTGCGTGCTGCACACGGGACCTCGGTTTATCGTCTCATCCGAAAGACTAGACGCTCAGTTTGATTTTCCAGTCAAACTTAGGAGAAAGGGCGAGAGCGGGATTCGAACCCACACCCTCACGGACTCTCTGTATTGGCAGCTGAACGTCTTAACCATTCTGCCACCTTCCTCCTAGTACACACACCTTACGAAGTGGAAGAGGAATTTCGCTCCAACTGCAAGGTCCAGAGACAGAGTAGTGGCGGCCAACTGCGGAGCGTTTGAATCTGGGAAACACGGAAACAGATTGAATCCGAAGCTGATCGTAGAGAACGAGATGTGGTGCTATAGAGGTAAAGGCAGCTGCAGAGATAAGAAAGTGGCAGATTAGTTGATTGATACATTCATAACATAGAGAGCTGATCTTGTAAAATTTATACTGTGTGAGACAGGGAACCAATGGAGATGTTGCAAAAGAGGAGTGACGCGGCTCAGACAAGTCGGGCAATATACAATTATATATCATATGAATCCAGGACCGACTCCATTCTTTTTTTTTTTTTCTTGTTGTTTTCCTTCTTATTTTGAACATTGATTTTGTATGTAGTGTCAATCCCTGAAAAAACAAGCAGTTATTCTATGTTGAACAAGCTTTACTTTTATTATATATATATATATATATATATATATATATATATATATATATATATATATGTCACTCCTTAATTTGCCCCTGGTCTTATTTATTTAGCATTTCTCGGAGGGCCACTTCTCGTTCTTCTTTCCCTGTAAACGGGTACGTTTGGAAGTCTTTGTATTAGGTGAATCTTCCTGGTCCGTCTCTTGTTGATTTGTATTTCTTTCTTTGACATCACAGTGATGATGATTAGAATGATGATAATATTGATGAAGTGATTAAAAAAAAATCACTGAGCTCCATAAATATTTTGTTGCAGTTATGATCATGATGACGATTAATTTGGGTGTGTTTTGTGTGTGTGTGTGTGTATTTTTCAAACAAGATCTTTGATGAAGATAATGACCGTGACCAGAATAGAACGACCGACAATGTGATCTTAAAACACAGTCGATTTTTCCCCCTTGCTTTAGTGATGAGTGAAAAAAAAAAGGGATTCTATGCGACGAGAGAGAGAGAGAGAGAGAGAGAGAGAGAGAGAGAGAGAGAGTATATTTTTTCTCGAGTTAAAGGAATTGCAGGCGCAATACACACACACACACACACACACACACACAAACACACACACGCACGCACGCACACACACACACGTACACACATACACACACACGCACGCGCGCGCACACACACACACACACTCGCACCCCCCCAGCAGACACACACACACGCACACACACACACACACACACACACACACACGCATGCACACATCACATTTGAAGACCGACGTTGTTGATTAAATGTGTGTTGACATGAATATTTTCCCCCGTTTCATAACCCTCTCTCCTTGTTGATACCTTTTTTTCTCATTTCTCTGAGGGTTAATACATATATGTATATAGATTGACCACTGTATAATATATTTATACACCAATCGATTTCACAGAGAGCTGAATAAAAATGAGCTTTATATATCCCCACATCTGTCCTCAAAGACGAAGAAGAAATAATTAATATTCTGATGTAGGTCGAACACATGACTGACAACAATTATTCAGGACGTATTTGAACATCGGTGCATCAGCAGCGACCCCTGATTGGGTCTGAAAATGGAATTCTTTGTCGTTTATCACTTGTTTCTTCTCTATGTCTGTTTTTTTTTTAAAGTATTATTTTCTTTTATACCACCTGTTCTTCATGTTTTGTTTTCTAATGATATAGAAAGGGTGATTATATCATATATATATATATATATTTTTTTTTTAATTAAAACTTGCCATTCATGTTTGACTGGTTGGTAATATAGATTTTTTGTACACTTTGTCATTCGTGTTTGATTAATTTCATTTTGATTTATTTTTTTGTTGTTGTTGGTCTGTGCATTTCGATCGTGATCAGTCTTGACCATTCTCCACCCGACTATAAAGATTATTTTAGTTGCAGACGTATACCTACTCAGCTGAGTGTTATTCGAATTCAAACAGCGATGATTGTTTCTTATCAAAGTGACATAAGAGGCTATTGTTGGGGGGGAAGACGTGTTCGATGAATGGTTTAACAATTTACACGCGCAGCGCATGAACCATTCTTCCCTTTTTTTATTTGATTTTTTTTTTTTTACGTGCTCAGGGACGCGCTTCCCTATACGAAAACATTTTGCTAACACCAACCACACACACCACACACCACAGACACAAACAACTACACACACCACACACACACACACACACACCAAGAGGTCAGACATCACACCTACCATTTTCATCATCACCTAACACACATCATTCTTTTCAGTCTTTTCTCTTATCCTCACCAACACACATACAACTTACACATCGTAAACACCACAAACACACACACACATTCTTCTATCACTTACGATCACATCAATGCAGGTCAGACTTGTGGTATCTCTAAAATTACGATCATGTTGAATTATAGTTTCTTCTTGTTGTTCAGCTTCTTCAATTCTCAATCCTGTATAGCTCCCTCCACTCCACTCCACATCCATAACTAACTCATCAATTTTCCTTCATGACTTCTCTACTCCTCACTCCTCCTACTTCCACACTCAAACACACCATATTCAACAAAATATCATAATCATATATCCACACACTCGTTACATGACATACCACACATTCTACACCCACACCTCATCATCTCCTTCTCTCTCTACTCTTATATTAACTTCTATATTCTACTGCCAGCACAAACATTTCTCATACAGTTCAATAACAGCAGTCACACAAATGTACACCTACAACACTCTTCATACCCCACACACCACGACCACCTCACTACTACATTACACAACCACAACATCCACTACCAACACAAGAAGGTAACATCTCATCTCCAATGTTTCTCCTTACACTGCATGTTACATCTCTCCCCCTTTCACTCCCTTCCCTACCATCCTCCACACCACCACATCTTCCCTCCTCACCATCCTCCCTACCCATCCAACAACATTACCTACTCCTCCCACACACACTACACCACCCACACACCACACACCACCACATCTCCTCCCCACACCTCCACTCTCTAACCATCACTCCTACCCATCCACACACCACTCCACACACACTAACCATCACTACCTCCCACCACTCCTCCTACTCACCACCACACTACCACATCACCCCACCACTCTCCACTCCCTCCCACATCCACTCCTCCCCACACTACCCCACTCTCCCACCACTCCATCCTACTCCCCCCACCACTCCATCCCACCATCCACTCCTCCACACCATCCACTCTCCACCCTCCTTCCACTCCTCCCCACACCACTCCTCCCCACCACAACCTCACTCCCCACACCATCACTCCTCCCACATCCCTCACTCCTCCCACCACTCCACCCTACTCCTCCACCATCACTACCTACCCACTCCACCACCCCCCTACTCCTCACCCTCTACCATCACTCCTCCCACACTCCCCACTCCACCACTACCATCCACTCCCCACCACCTACCCACCCTCCACCTCCCTACCCACACCACCATCCACCCCTACCATACTACCTCCAACACCACTCCACCTTACCTCACTACCTCCACACCACACTCCACCCCTACCATCACAACCTTACCACACCCACCACTCCACCCCTACATCACTACCTCCACACCACCACTCACCCTCGTTCACTCCTCCACACCACCACTCCACCCCTACCATCACTACCTCCCACACCACCACTCCACCCCTACCATCACTCCCTCCCACACCACCACTCCACCCCTACCATCCACTCCTCCCCACCACCACTCCCAACGTCCCCACCTCTCCTCTTCCTACACCATCCCCACCACTCCCACATCCTTCCCTACTCCATCCCACCCAATCCTTCCCCTACTCATCCCCACCCCTCCATTCCCCTAAATCCCTCCCACCACTCCCCACCACTCCTTCCCCTTACTCCTCCCCCCATCCTTCCCTACTCCCCCCACTCCTTCACCTACTCCACCCCTCCACTCCTCCCCCCACATCCCCACTCCCTCCCCACCACTCCTCCCCACTCCCTCCCACCACTCCTTCCCTACTCCCTCCCCACCAACTCCTTCCCTACTCCCTCCCCACCACTCCTCTTCCCTAATTCCCTCCCCACCACTCCTTCCCTACTCCTCCCCACCACACCTTCCCTACTCCCTCCCCACACAATCCCTCTCCCCCTACTCCCTGCCCCACCACTCCTTCCCTACTCCCTCCCCTCCTCTCCTTCCCTACCCAGTCACCACCACACCTGTCCCTACTCCCTCCCCACGCACTCCTCTTCCTACTCCCCTCCCCACCACTTCCTCTTCCCCTACTTCACTCCCCACGCACTCTTCCCTTCTTCCCTCCCCACCAACACCTCTCCCTACTCCCTCCCCACCACTCCTTCCCTACTCCCTCCCACCACTCCTTCCCTACTTCCCTCCCCACCACTCCTTCCCTACTCCCTCCCCACCACTCCTCCTTCCCACTCCCTCCCCACCACTCCTCTTCCCTACTCCCTCCCCACCACTCCTCTTCCCTACTCCCTCCCCACCACTCCTCTTCCCTACTCCATCCCCACCACTCCTTCCCTACTCCCTCCCCACCACTCCTTCCCTACTCCCTCCCCACCACTCTCTTCCCTACTCCCTCCCCACCACTCTCCTTCCCTACTCCCTCCCCACCACTCCTTCCCTCCACTACATCCCTCCCCACCACTCCTTCCCTACTCCCTCCCCACCACTCCTCTTCCCAACTCCCTCCCCACCACTCCTTCCCTACTCCCTCCCCACCCACTCCTCTTCCCTTACTCCCCTCCCACCACTCCCTTCCCTACTCCTCCCCACCACTCCTTCCCTACTCCACTCCCCACCACTCCTCTTCCCTACTCCTCTCCCACCACTCCTCTCCCTACTCCCTCCCCCCCCTCTCTTCCCTACTCCCTCCCCACCACTCCTTCCCTACTCCCTCCCCACCACTCCTCTTCCCCACTCCCTCCCCACCACCATCCCACTCCCCCCCCCCCTCCCACCATCCCCCACCCCACCACCCACACCACCCCCCACCACTCCCACCTCTCCCACCCCCCCCCATCCCCCATCCTCCAACTCCACCCCCTCCCCACCCCTCCTACTCCCCCCCCCTCCCCCCTCTCCCCTCCCCCTCCCCTCTCCTCCCTCCCCCCCCACTCCTCCCCCCCCACCCTCCCTCCACTCCTCACTCTCCCCCCACCCACACCTTCCCACTCCCCCACACTTCACTCCCTCCCCACACTCCTTCCCACTCCCTCCCACACTCCTTCCCACTCCCACCCCATCCTCCCACACTCCTCCTATCCTCCCCCACTCCCCACTCCCCTCCCTCCACACTCCATCCCCCCACTCCTTCCCACTCCCTCCCACTCCTTCCCTACCCCTCCCCACCACCTCCTCCTCCCACCACTCTTCCACTCCCTCCCACATCTCTTCCTACTCCCTCCCACCACTCCTTCCCACTCCCCCCCACCACTCCTTCCCTACCCCTCCCCACCACCCTTCCACTCCTCCCCACTCCTTCCCACCCTCCCACCCTTCCCACCCCTCCCCACCACTCCTTCCCTACTCCCTCCCCACCCTCCTTCCCACTCCCCCCCACTTCACTCCCAATCCTTCCCACTCCCTCCCCACACTCTCCACTCCTCCCCACTCCCCACCCTCCTCTCCCACTTCCCTCCCCACCATCCTTCCCTACCCCTCCCACCACTCCTTTCCTCTCCCTCCCTCCCCCCACTCCTTCCCTACTCCCTCCCACCCTCCTCCCACCCCTCCCACCACTCCTCCCACTCCCACTCCCCACCACTCCTTCCCTACTCCCTCCCCACCACTCTTCCCACCTCCCACCACTCCTTCCCCCCCTCCACCAACTCCTTCCCTACTCCCTCCCACCACTCTTCCCACTCCTCCCACTCCTTCCCTCCCCCTCCCCACCACTCCTTTACCCACTCCCTCCCCACCACTCCTCCCTACTCCCTCCCCACCACTCCTCTTCCCTATCTCCCTCCCCACCACTCTTCCCACTCCCCTCCCCCACTCCTCCCTCCCCCCCACCACTCCTCCCTATCTTCCCTCTTCCTCCACTCCCCACCACTCCTTCCTACTCCCTCCCCACCACTCTCTTCCTACTCCCTCCCACCACTCCTTCCCTACTTCCCTCCCCACCACTCTCTTCCTACTCCCTCCCCACCAATCCTCACCTACTCCCTTCCACTCCCTCTCGCCAACACTCGCTTCCCTACTCCCTCCTCACCACTTGCCTCTCCCCTACTTCCCTCCCCACCACACTCTTCCCTACTCCCTCCCCACCACTCCTTCTCCCTACTCCCTCCCCACCACTCCTTCCCAACTACTCCTCCCCACCACTCCACTCCCTACTCCTCCAACCACTCCTCTTCCCTACTCTCCCTCCTCCACCACTCCTGCTTCCCTACCCCTAGCTCCCTCCCCACCACTCCTTCCCTACTCCTCCCCACACTCTCTTCCCACTCCCTCCCCACACTCCTTCCCTACCCCTCCCCACCACTCCTTCCCTACTCCCTCCCCACCCTCCCTTCCCACACCCCTCCCACCACTCTTCCCACTCCTCCCACCACTCTTCCCACCCCTCCCACCACTCCTTTCCCTACTCCCCCCACACTCCTTCCCACTCCCTCCCACCACTCTCTCCCACTCCTCCACACCACTCCCCCACCATCCTTCCTATCCTCCCACCACTCCTCCTACCCTCCCCCCATCCCACTCCCTCCCCACTCTCCACTCCCTCCCACCTCCCACCAATCTTCCCATCCTCCCCACCCCTCCCACCCCTTCCCTCCTCCCCCACCTCCATCCTCCCACACCATCTCCCCACCACCCACCACACTCCTTCCCACTCTCCCCACCCTCCTCCCACTCCCTCCCACACTCTTCTTCCCAACTCCCTCCCCACCACTCTCCATCTCCCCCCTCCACTCCCACCACTACCACTACCTCACCACTCCCCCATCACCACTCCCTCCCCACTACCACTCCTTCCCCAAACCATTCCCACACCACCACTCCCTCTCCCACCATCAAACCATTCCCACACCACCACTCCCCCACCACCACTCCCACTCCCTCCCCACCACTCCCTCCCGCACACCACTCCCCACCACTACCACAACCTCACCACTCCCCCACCACTCCCTCTACCCCCCTCCTCTCCCAAGACCCCCCCCCCTCCCCGTCCCCCACAATTCCCTTCTTCAACGGCATATGTGACGGAAAGATGCATCGACACGTAGATGTGTTAAAAGGAATGTCTTAGTGGTCTCTCGTTATTTACGTATGTGTTAAGTTTTGTATGCTTTTATTTATGTGTTTACTTACCTGTATACCTGTATAATTAGGTGCCTATGTATTTATTTATATGTTTTGTGATTCATTGCTTTTTTGTTTATATGTTCATTTAGTTGATTGGTTGGTAGGTTGCTCGGTTTTTTTGTTTTGTTTTTTGTTGTTTGTTTGTTTTTTTAACATAGATTCGTAAACGGTTGACCAATTATTTTTGCTTTTGAATGAAACTGCAAGAACTTTCTCTGTCTCTCTGTCTGTCTGTCTGACAGTCTATCTATCGTTCTCTCTCTCTCTCTCTGTTCCATGGATTATCGGCCATAACCATCATCACCAGTTTTTCCTTATTTCAGTCTGGTTTTATCCGCTTTTTGAAGAAAAAGAAGAACGTTTATCACATTTTATCTTATTTTTTTCTCGTGTTTTGAGTTGAAATAAAACAAATAACTAAAGCATGTGTGCTGGGGCGTACGCACACCCAATTCTGTTGAGGCCAAAAGTGACAAATCAGTAAGAGATGACCGTTTTTTTTTAATTTTTTTTTTTTTATGTCTGACCCTTCACTTTTAGCTGAAAAAAAAGAAAAGAAAAAGAGAAAAAAATTCTGAAAGAAAACTTACTTGTTGTTATCATTTCAATTGTGGCTGAGGAATTGCACATACACTTTTACGCTTTTTTTTTTAAATATTTTTTTTTTAGGGGAGGGGGAGGTGGGAGTGGGGATGGGGGTGTTGAAATGAAATTATTCATGTTTTGCATAACACGTGTGACAGTTTGCCGCGAGTGTAAATGACTGAGGCCTTTTGATTTGTATCTCTCTGTCTCTGTCTGTCTGTCTGTCTGTCTCTGTCTGTCTCTCTTTCTTTCTTTCTTGTTATTCACCACAAACGGATCCGATTTTAGATTTAAGCAGAGTTAACAACTTGAACTGAGACTCTCAATTTTTCACACACCCCTTTTTTGACTCACTTGTGTAAACAAAGTGAGTCTATGTTTTAACCCGGTGTTCGGTTGTGTGTGTGTGTGTGTGTGTGTGTGTGTCTGTGTGTCTGTGGTAAACTTTAACATTGACATTTTCTCTGCAAATACTTTGTCAGTTGACACCAAATTAGGCATAAAAATAGGAAAAATTCAGTTCCTTCCAGTCATCTTGTTTAAATCAATATTGCACCTCAGGGATGGGCACAAAAAAATTTAAAAAATGAAGCCTAATTATGTGCAAACTGCATTTACTGTTATATTTATATTTTTTGTATTCTCTAAACTTGGCACTTTGATCTGATATTCTGACCCAACAACAAGAGCAGTCATTATTATCATTTTTTGTTCAAACAGGAACTTCTTTTCCTAAGCATGAAAGTTTTATTTATTTTGCAAACGTTTTGGTGCAGATAGTAAAAAAGGGAAATTACTCTGCAATTAATGCCAGGGGACTTAATTTGCTTTAAACTGATCTTTCTCATCTTAAACATTACATTTTGAAATTATACTCAATACATAAAAAGCTTGGATTTTTTTTTAAAGTGTATCACAAGTGAGTCTTGAAGGCCTTGCCTCTCTTCTTCTTCTTGTTGTTTTTGGTTTTGTTTAAGAAATAATCAGTACAAATAATCGTGTAGCTGATTAGTAAGCCTCGCTGTTTGTCATTCAGCCTTGGTCAAAACAGTTTTGTTGCTGATGTCATTGTTGTTGTTGTCGTTATTTTGTGGTTGTAAGTTCACGTTGTGTTTGTTCTGACAATGGATGTATGTCTTCTTTTTCTTCTTCTTCGTTCGTGGGCTGCAACTGCAACTGCCACGTTCACCCGTATGTACACGAGTGGGCTTTTATGTGCATGACCGTCTTTACCCCGCCATGTAGGCAGCCATACTCCGTTTTCGGGGGTAGATGTACATCTATATGTAGGAATTAAGTTTACAACATGAGTGGCATCAGTCCAGGAATCGTAATCTTTGAGCGAATCGATTTTGTTTTATTTTGTGCAGTGCAATAGAAACTGTTCGTGGTATTCTGATGATAACATTTCCCCCCCGCAGAAATCGCGTATGGCCGCGATCGCGTTTGGCGAAATATTGATAATAAATGTGTGTTTCTTTTTTCTTTCTTTCTTTTTTTTTTGAAAGCTAAGCTTGATAGAATAACATTGGTAATATTTTGTTTGTTCGTTGGTTGGTTTTTGAAGCCGGTCTTTATAAATGTTTATACCCATGTGACAGAAAATTTGGAACTAAATGGGATTATCTGGGTGTGCTTTTTTTCCGTTTCAACTGCCTTGATTAGAATATTGATAGCGAATTTGTACACCGTGAAAGGGGAAATATTGGGTGGTACAATGTATTTGCCAGCAGAAGAGGAAATGATGGTGAAGAAAAAAAAAACAGATGGCCAAAGGCAGAAAGTCTTTCGACTTCTGCTGCCTTCCACTTCTCTGCCATTGAGTGTGTGCAAGCCTGAGGGATATGTTCACGCACACACACACACACACACACACACACACACACACACACACACACGCACACCACAAAAATATATGTAAGTGTATGTATGTATGTATGTCTGTACGTATGGTGACGAATGGGACAATGAACAGGGGTCTTGTACGCAGTTTGTGTACATAGCACAAGCAAAAAAAACAAAAACAAAAAAACAACAAAACAAAACAAAAAAACACGGCAACAAAAAGAGTTGTCCCTTAGCTAAATTCCATGGGAAAATCCACTTGCATAGCAAAATGCATACACTTGCAGACAGTAAAAAAAAGAAAATGAGAAGAAAAAAAAAGGAAAAAAAAAAAGAAGAAAAAAGAACTGTTGTGTCGGGGTATCGCGTAACGCTCTTCTCTCAGAAGGAAGGTGGCGGAATGGTCAAGACACCCATCTGCCATCAATACAGTGTCTGTGAGGGTCGGGGTTTGAATCCCGGTCTAGTCGCCCTGTCTCCCCACGTTTGAATGGAAAAAAAAAAAAAAAAAAAAAAAAAAGGGCGTCTAGTCAATCGGTTGAGACGATAGACCGAGGTCCCGTGTGCACCACGCACTGGAAAAGAACCCACAGCAACAAAAGGGTTGTCCTGTGGCAGTCCGTGGAAGAAATCTCCTCTGATAGGTACACACGCATAATTGTATGCATGCACCAAAGGCCTGACTAGCGCGTTAGGTTACGCTGCCAGCGAGATGTGGTGTGGTGTATATACATATATCTCTCCGGACACAGTGACGCCTCCTTGAGAAACTGAAACGAAGACTCTGCTCCAGGTGAGAAGCCCGAATTCCACGCAGATAAATATGTTGTGGTTGAAATACGATGCAATACAGCACAACACAATGTAATGCAATGCAATGCAAGGCAATACAATACAATACAATACAATACAATACAATACAATACAATGTCTCAGTCAGCCCATCTTTATTTTTCTTTGAAAAGCAAATAACTTTGTTCTGTGACTGGTCACACACACACACACACACACACACACACACACACACACACACACACAACACACACACACTACAACACGACACATTGAAGAATGTCACAGTAGAAAATGTTTTCGAACAGGACACCATACATCTGAACCATAGTCTGACTGGTATGTATATGCATGAACAAAACTGTATTCTTCCCCATGATACAGTATGATGTATATTAGCTTTATGTATGTACATCGTACAATCATTCAGAAACCGGAAGAAAATTGAGACTATTGTGATGACTTCATGAATCCTGTATGTCAGCAGATCTAGAATATATGTCGCGATGGAATAGATTATTTGTCTATCATCATGATTATGCTATTTGTTTTTTTGTTTGTTGGGTTTTTTGTTTGTTTTCGTTTTTTGGCTGGCTGTGTTGATGGGTTAATTCCTTGTTCCAATCTAATTATTCGTTTTGAATTTTTTTCTAAAACAATTCATTATGCACATACGACTAACGAAAAAAGGTACTTTTTTATATATATATACAACTGCCAATAAGTTATGTGGCAACATTAATTATGGTCAAACTGCGTTTCTTTGGGGAGACAACCTCTTCACACTGGGAGGTAACCCGTTTACACACATGTATTCGTGCATAACACCCCCTCTTGACCCCCACCCCTTAACTTAACCTACCCGAGTTCTGCCCTTAATTTGTTATTTTTTTTTTTAAAAGCTTTGTTAATACTGATATACACTGACTCATCGATGTTTTTTTCCCCCATCGCGTATGTTATCTAAGAATAATACTTTTTAATGTGTCCGTACTGTTCTTTTTCCACAGAGTAACCCCTAACTGACACGTTTTGAATGATTATTATAGGTTGTGGTTGTGACTGGCAAAGTTTTGAGTTTGCCTGAGTCGTGTTCTGGACCAGAAAGCTTTTGAGCTAACATGGGTCGTGGTCTGTACTGGAAAGTTTTGAGTTAAAATGGGCCTTGCTCTGTACTGGAAAGTTTTGAGTTGACATGAGTCTAGTTCTGTACTGGAAAGTTTTGAGTTAACATGTCTAGTTCTGTACTGAAAAGTTTTGAGTTAACATGAGTCTAGTTCTGTACTGGAAAGTTTTGAGATAACATGAGTCTAGTTCTGTACTGGAAAGTTTTGAGTTAAAATGTGTCATGTTCTGGACTTTCGATTTTGGGTTAACAGGGGTCGTGTTCTGTACTGGAAAGTTTTGAGTTAACATGGTTCGTGTTCTGGCCTTTCAGGTTTTGAGCTAACAGATGTCACGTGTTTTGTGTTGGAAAGTTTTGAGTTAACATGGGTCTTGTTCTGTACTGGAAAGTTTTGAGTTAAAATGTGTCGTGTTCTGGACTTTCAAGTTTTTAGTTAACAGGGTTCGTGCTCTGGACTTTCAAGCTTTGAGTTAACGTGAGTCGTGTTCCGTGGTGGAATGTTTTGAGTTAACATGGTTCGTGGTTTTGACCCCCAAGTTTTCCGTTAACACATGGTCTTGACAGACCGATGCTGAGTTAGCATGGGTCGCGTTCTGGACTGTAAGGTGGGAACATTGGTGGGTTGTGGTTTCTACTGGCAAGTGTTGATTAAGTATAAGTCGTATTATGGACTGGAAAGTTTTGCGTTAACATGGTTTGTGATCTTGACCGACAAATTTTGAGTTAACAAGCCTGGGTTGTGGTTTGACTGACAAGTATTGAGAAAGCATAGGTCCTGTTCTGGACTGGAAAGTTTTGCGTTAACATAGTTCGTGACCTTGGCTGACTTGATTGGGTTAACAAGGTGGGTTGTGGATTTGACTGACAAGCTTTAAAGCTAACGCGCGTTATAGCTTCCCCTTCTTGTGGTGTCGTGCATGTGCTGACGGAAATATTTTATGCAGCGATCATCTGCTGGCAGTCTGGTCTTGGTATGCCTTGTGAAGCTCCCCTGCCGTGCTGCCAGACTCTTCCTAGACGAGGTGTCTCCCGTTGTATGATACTACCGCCAGGATCAATGTTTTTTGGGTTTTTTTTAATCCTCAGTGTGACAACCATTAGACTGATAACAGAAAATGTGACATGATCTGTCGAACCTAACGGCCGTTTCTTCCTCGTTAAAAAAAAAAGCCAATTTTAATGAACGTTATTGTTTGCTTTACTTACATGTGTGTTGTTGTTCTTTTTTGAAAATTCCATATTTATCAAACTGTTTGATTACCCTCTCCCATCGCCCCCCAAGCCCCCAAACTATGGAAGTTACCGCAAATCTTTGGACATTCCCAAACCTATAGCAATTCGAAACATGTGGAAGTTCCCAAAATTGTAACCGTACCAAAACCTTTGGATGTTTCCAAACCATTAAAAGCTTTCAATCTGTGGAATTTCCCCATAAACCTATGGAATTCCTCCCTAAGCCTGTGGTTTTCCCCTAAACCTGTGGAATTCCCCCACCCCACCCCCCGCCCCCCTAATCTTGTGAATTCTTCTTTAAACCTGTGAAATCCCCACCCCCACCCCCATAAAACTGTGAAATTTCCCCCTAAAACTGCAATTCTCCCCAAACCTGTGAAATTCTCCCCTAAACCTGTGGAATTCCCTGTAAACCTGTGGATTTTCACCCCAAGGTTGTGGAAGTTCCTAAACACATAGAAGTTCCGCCTGAACACGTGGAAGCTACCAAAATTGAGAAAGTTGGCCACAAAATGTATGAAAATTTCGAAACATACGGAAATTCCCCCAACCTGTGGAGGTTCCCAAACGTGTGTAAAGTCCCCCCCCCCCCCCCCCCCCACACACACACACACAAACACACACACCCCGAACCCGTGAAAGTTCCCAAATTTGTGGAAGTTCCTCCAACTTCTCAAATCTGCAGAAGTTCCGAAACCAGTGAAAGGTTTCCAAAACTGTCGAAGTTCCCAAACTTTCGAAGTCATCAAACTTTTGGGAGCTTCTAAATCTATAGAAGTTTCCCCCTCACTTGTGAGAATTCCGAAGACTGTGAAAATTCCCGAATGTGTGGCAGATAAGCTGTCCTAGATATTTCAGTTTTTTCTGCAGATCGTCCCTCTTCAATTTGCTAATTAACGAACTCGGTAACTAGGCCATCTGCTTAATCATAACCATATTGATGAAGAGGTTTACTGTCTTTTTCGTTCACTGGCTGTTTTTCTTTTCTTTTTCTTTTTTTTTCTTCTAAATTCAGTTATTTTCTACATACCTACGCTGTTTTTGCTCCACGACATTTTTGGGGGGGTGTGGGGCTGGTCGGTATGACTGGTTGATTTATTGTTCGCGTGAGGTTTGGACAGGTACGCACCTTGAATGCTTTTGAACTGGAATCTTTACAAGAGTGACTTAAAAAAAAAGAAGAAAAAAAAAGACCGATATTTGGTATCACTATCGTATTTTCTGTTGAGGAAATACAGAGCTCTGGTATTTTTTGTGTGCTGAAACCAGTATCCTATATTTTTTAAACTTTTTTTTTTCAATTTTAAAGGAATGATATATGTGTTTTAATTGCTTTTAGTTTATCAATTCATTCAAACACATGTCGTAGAACGGATGACCAAACGGCCTAATTGTTGCTGGCACTGACTCTGTGGTAACTTTCACACGCGTTGCATAATCTATCCTCATTATTTTAGATGCTTTAGATTTTTGAATATTGATTTCTGAATTGGATAGTACTGTACTGTCTCCGCTTAAGATTGTGCAAGTGTATATGTGTGTGTGAGCATGCGTGCATGCGTGCGTGCGTGTGTGTGTGTGTGTGTGTGTGTGTGTGTGTGTCTGTCTGTCTGTCTGTCTGTATATATTTGTGTTTTAGGGAGGGAGATAGAGAATGAACGAAGGAACAAAATTCTATTTTAAGAGGGTTAAAGGAATAAGAACAATGTGCGTGTTTGCATCAGACCGTTTGGACAAAGAAATAAATTAGAATGAAAAAAAAAAGTATAATAGGAAAATTGAGTCAAGATTTTCACAACAGCAACATCAAAATTACATGCGCATATGCAAACATAAATACAGATATATATGTACAATAAAAGAATGTTGTAAATAAACAACAAAAGGGACGAGGTGTAGTCGAGAACAAAAGAAGGAGAGAGAAAGGAAAGAGGAAAGAAAGAGATGGAGGCAGACAGACAGACAGACAGACAGACAGACAGACAGGTATAGTGAGAGACTGACTCAAAGAGACACAGAAAGAGACTGACAAGGGAGGCGAGAGGCATGGACATACTGACAATCAATACATGTTTGTTGTTAACAATGGAAATGTATCGCAAAATCACATGTTCTTTTTTTTCCCCCAATGAATGTACACAATATGTGTTTTTCAGGGCAGGTATGCTTTTGACCTTGTTTATATTGAATCCGGACAGTATCTGATTCCATGAGCAATCCCCTTAGTAAAACAGACTAGATTTGAAAATATCGATCCTTGGAAGTGGCAACATAACTTTAAGAATATGGCGATCAGTGTTGGTTTCAATTTATCTTTTAGTGAGAGGACCGGGAAGGTTGGGGGGTCGGAGCATATCCAAACATGATTTTAAACATATAAATAATAAATAGAACTTGGTTATATAAAAGTTTTGTTTCCAGTAAAAGGATAACGCGAGTTTTATAACCAGACACGGCTAATGGCGAAGATATCAAAATAATCCATTTTATGGCTCGTCTTTGCAGACTTAGCAGGGGTTTCATAATGTTGTCATTTGCTGAATCCGACACTGTCGAGGCATAGTTAATGTATGATTCAATATGAATGTTGAAAATAGCTATCGACAATGAGGATTCAAAAAGTGTTTAATTTTAAACAGTCGATGAATATATGTTTGTTTGTTTTTGTTGGTTTTTTTTTTTTTCGTTTTGTTTGTTTGTTTGTTGTTGTTGTTTTTTTTTTGTTTTGTTTATACCTTTTTGCATAACAATGAAATAATGATGTGACTATGACGAGATATCATCGATAGCACGCCAGTGATTTTGTTGTGGTCAACTTATTCAGACTATTCGCCATTGATGAATATAGGCGAACCATTTATGGACATACTTTGATGTTTTAGCCTTGTGATTAATATATATTTTGTTAGTTTTTTTTAGGATAGAGACTCATGCAGTTTAGTACTGGCCATTCAAACAATTGATCAATGCTTGCCCGAAGAGATAGAGACAGGTTTCATAAATTATCATGACTGGCATGAATGGTGGTATCATCAGCAAACATTTCACAGAGTGCCTTCATAGATAAGGGTATGTTGTTAATGTGTGCAGAAAAAAAAGATATGTCCCAAACCAGAACCTTGAGGTACACCATAGTTGATGGGTGATAACATAGATTTAGAACCGTTAGTGAACACTTTGTTTTCTTTCAGAGAGAAAAGATGAGATTAGTTCTAATGTATTCAGAGATAAACAATACATCTTTGTTGTTGTTTTTTAGGAGGAGAGAATGATTATTTACATCAAAAGCTTTCATAAAATCAATTACAAGAGCTCCAGTAATTTCATTATTGTTTATGTTAGTAAGCCATTGATCTACTAAATTTGTTAGTGCAGAATGACATGAGTGATTTGTTCTAAATCCAAACTGGTTTGGATGGAACAGTTCAAAATTATTAAAATGCTTAATTAAGAGTATGTTTATTTATATAATATTCCTTGGATTTATAATAACACTGGCAAAACAAACTGAGAGAGAGAGAGAGAGAGAGAGAGAGAGAGAGAGAGAGAGAGAGAGAGAGAGAGAATACACGCGATAAATAGAAACAGAAACGGAGAGGTTATTTCATTCTTTCATTCTTTCATTGGCTGATCATGTTGATCTAAAGATGACAACGCATTTAACACTTTTAGTGCATTGCGCAAAATGCGTGGGGAGGGTGGTGGAGTGTGGGAAGGTGTGTATGTTGTGTGTGTGTGTGTGTGTGTGTGTGTGTGTGTGTGTGTGTGTGTGTGTGTGTGTGTTTATCTATACATAAAGAGAAAGAGTGACACGAGAGAGAGAGAGACAGAGAGAGAGAGAGACAGAGAGACAGGGACACAGAGAGAGAGAAAGTCAGTCAAAGTTAGAGACAGAAAATGTTCATTAAGCCTGATACATTTTTATGTGTGCAGTTTTTAACTCTCCACCCCCCCCCCCCCACCCTTCCCCACCCCACCCCGTTCCTATCTCTCCCTCCTCTTACTCTCTCTTTCTCTCCCTCTCTCTCCCCCGCCCCTCTCTCTCCCCTGCCCCCCTCTCTCTCTCTCCCACCTTCCCCAATCACTACTCCACAACCACGACGCCCCTGCCCACCTCCGCCCTCGTCCTTCTTCCCCCACTACCATCACGTATTCTATCCACTACTCACTGTTTATTTGAATCACCTTGACATTAAAATATACTTTCAAACTTTTTCGACCAACGGTGACAATCTGTTTCGTAAGTATTCCATATATACACTTATGTAAACCAAAGCAAACAGAAGCCTCATACTGGTGATAAACGAAGGCGTATTTCTGCCACAATGATCACGTTACTTAATGCGTTTGGGGGTCAAATATATATACATCTATTTTCTTCACATTTTCACAGAATGATCACATGATTGTCACCATAATATTTTTATTTTGTCCGCAGCTGTTTGTAAGCGCTATTAAAAGGAGAGGTGGTTTATATTCATTCTGATTTTTGTTGTGGTTGTTATTATTGTCTGCATCAACGGTAATCAATGATCTTTTTATTTCTAAATCGATCGTATTACAATTTTGTGATAACAGGTGTGTTTTTTGTGGGTTTTTTTTTTTTTTACATAAAAACTAACCTATACGCGAAAATTTTTTTTTTAGTGTCGGATCTTAATGTTTGCTGAAGAAAGGGTATTTATTTGTTTATATATGTGGTTTTTCTTTCTAATTTTCTGTTATTTATCTGTTCGTTTCTGAAAAAAAAAATGTTTCACTTGTGTGTTTCTATCTGACATTTTGGGGGGATTGTTTATATATACGAAGAAACTCACTGAAATTGTGATTAATTTGAATTTTTCGTCGTGATTTGGTGGGATTTGCCTTTCTTTTTGTTTTGGTTGTAATTTCCTATGAACTTTTTTTTTGTATTGCTTTTCAGCTGTGTGCTTATTAGTATTGAAGATTTGACTTTTCTTTCGTCAGAAATGATGGCACTTGTTACATGGATTGCAATGTGTGTGTGTGTGTGTGTGTGTGTGTGTGTGTTGTGTTGTGTACGTCTGTCAGTAGAAGACCAAATCTCGCGTTGTTCATAAAGAAAAAACCACAAATTGTTATGAAGACCTTCGTCAAGGTGAAGAATCCAGGTTCTTTTTACCTGCTTAGATGGTGGGGATCTCTCTCTCTCTCTCTCTCTCTCTCTCTCTCTCTCTCTCTCTCTTTTAAAACAAGAGAGACACTGTGCTGATAACAGACTGTATACCAATATTTCTGTGTGACGGTATAATTATGTTGTTACATACCCCTTCGTTTAGGGGCCTTGGCCTATAATGAACAAACCATTCATTCATTCATTCTCTCTCTGTGTGTCTGTCTCTCCCTCTGTCTGTCTATCTGTCTCTGTCTCTGTGTCTCTCTTCCCCTCGGGTAAGTTTTTTATTTCGTTGTGGGTGATCAGTGTGTGTACAGATGACAGCAAAGGTCGTGAAACAATGAAACAGGAAGGGTGGTGGGTGTGGCAGAATTGTAATGGCTGCATGTTATTCATTCGTCTGCACTGTTTTCCATCTGGACGGTGGTAGCCAAATGCTGTACTTGAGTTTTTCGCGCAGTTCAATGTAACACTCATCTATATTCTCTGTTGTTGGTTTTTTGTGTGTGTTTTTGTTGTTGTTGTTGTCATTTTGTTATTGAATATGGTATGGAGTTATTATGCCTCCCGTTTATTTGTTTATTTATTCACTTATTGATTGATTGCTTTGTTTAGTTACTAATCAATTTGTTTGTTTGTTTTTATATTAGTTATTCATTGAATATTTATTTATTTATTTATCTATCTATTTATTCATTTGTGTATTGCAGCATTGCCGCTCTTGGCGCAGTCCGACCTCTCGCTAACAACTTTGTCAAGATGACGCAGAGCTAGAGACGTTAATCTCCTTGTTTATTTCATTTATTATGCATCCATATAAACAGGAATGTTTATGCGACCCCGATGTCTGTAACAGTGGTTCTATGCGACGTCTACAAAAGAGAGTGAGAGAGAGAGAGAGATGCTTAGTTTGTAACAAAGTAAAAATTACTTATGTAGTGTTTTTATTTTCATACTCTCGCAACGTCAGTCTTTTGGTAAAGTTTGGGAACAGAGTTTTCTCTTCTTTCTTTCTTCTTTTTAAATTTTTTTTTTTAATGAAAATAACGCTATTATGAACAGAGAAAAGAGGTGAGGTTTATTCTTCTTCTTCTTCTTCTCCTCCTCCTCCTCC
This sequence comes from Babylonia areolata, assembly GCF_041734735.1. Taxonomy (NCBI): domain Eukaryota; kingdom Metazoa; phylum Mollusca; class Gastropoda; order Neogastropoda; family Buccinidae; genus Babylonia; species Babylonia areolata. Next base: position 28,944,012 of record NC_134904.1, on the reverse strand, counting down.
TCCTCCTCCTTTTTCTTCTTCTTCTTCTTCTTCTTCATCTCGGCAGTACAGGTATGGGTTCTCCATTGAAGGCTGTGCATTGTGTTTTATAAAACTAGGTGGATGTTTTCAGGTGTGAATGATTTTCAGACGGAATTTTGTCAGAGAAAAGTTTGTCATATGAGGCTGAGTGACCTTTACGGTTGAATGTTTTTTTTTCTTAAGGTGAGGAATTTTGTCAATCTTGGTGAAATCTGTCTTTTTAGATTTTCTTGTTTTGTTTTGACGTTTTTCTCCTTTAATATGTGTCCTCACTTATGGGTGAAATTTTTGTCTGTTCAGACTTGTATCAATCTTCAGCTGTTGGTACTTCATTTATTTATTCATTTATCTATTTTAGATAAACCTGGGTATTGTCACGTATTAAGTTTGTATTCGTAAAACTGAATATTGTCAAGTGAATAATGCTATTTCCACATGTTGGATAATACTGAAATTTCCTGGCTCAAACACGACTTTTCATGACGTTGATATTATCTGTCATGAGACCGAAAGTATTCTTCCATGCGGTGTTTATATTTTACCCATGTACGATATCATCTTATCATCATTTCACATGGATGCTTTTCTTCCAGAATAGGGTGTGTCTTCACATGCATTTCCATGTTATTATGGTTAAGTATCTGCTCCCTTTGTTTTTAAACAGCAGATGGGGTGTAGCCCATATGGATCTGTCTGTACTCTTTGACACCTACTTGAAATTGAAACTGAAAATGCATGAACTAATTAATGTCATTACCGTTTTGGTGGAAAACATGTTTTGCGTTTTGTTGAGGCTGCGCCAAGTCCAGTTTGATCGTTCACCCCAATCTTTTTTTCCCCCACTTTTTTTTTTTCTTGTCGGTAGGAGGTTGTCAGATAATAAATAAATCAGAGAACTCACACATTCATAGTATGTA
>NC_134904.1:28935574-28938074 GCF_041734735.1 Babylonia areolata | reverse complement strand
ATCATCTCTCAGATTTCCTTATCTTTCCTTATCTTCTTTCTAAGTTTTGGGTCACTGATATGAGCAATGTCAACTATGCAACGACCGAGTGTCAGATATGTCTATTGAGACAACAACGACAGCAACATCAGCACCAACAGCAACAACATCACCAACAACAGCAGCAACAACAACAGCAACAACATCACCAACAACAGCAACATCAGCAGCAACAACATCATCAACAACAACAGCAACAACATCACCAACAACAGCAACAACAACAACAGCAACAGCAACATCATCACCAACAACATCACCAACAACAGTAGCAACAACAACAGCAACAACATCAACAACATCACCAACAACAACAGCAACAACAACAGCAACAACATCACCACCACCAACAGCAACAACAACAACAACAACAGCAACAACATCACCAACAACAACAGCAACAACAACAGCAACAAAACAGCAACAACAACAGCAGTGGGGATTTGATTGCATGCAGCAACAACCACAGCAGCAACAACATCACCAACAACAGCACCACCAACATCAGCAACAACAGCAACAACAACAGCAACAACAACAGCAACAACAGCAGCAACAACATCACCAACAACATCACCAACAACAGCAACAACAGCAACAACAACAGCAACAACAACAGCAACAACATCATCACCAACAACATCATCAACAACAGCACCAACAACATCATCAACAACAGCAGCAACAACATCACCAACAACAGCAGCAACAACAGCACCAACAACAGCACCAACAACAGCAGCAACAACAACACCAACAACACCAACATCACCAAGAACAACAACAGCAGCAACACCACCACCAACAGCAACAGCAACAGCAACATCATCACCAATAACAGCAACAACAACAACAACAGCAACAGCAACAACAACAACAACACCAACAACATCACTAACAACATCAGCAACAACAGCAGCAACAACACCAACATCAGCAACAACAGCAGCAACAACAACAGCAACAGCACCAACAACAGCAACAACAACATCACCAACAACATCACCAACAACAGCAGCAACAGCAACAACAACAACAGCAACAACAACAGCAACAACAGCACTAACAACAACAACATCACCAACAACATCACCAACAACAGCAACAACAACAACAGCAACAACAACGACAGCAACACCAGCAGCAACAACACCAACAACAACATTACCAACAACAGCAGCAACACCACCAACAACACCACCAACAACAGCACCAACAACACCACCAACAACAGCACCAACAACATCATCAACAACAGCAGCAACAACACCACCAACAACAGCAGCAACAACACCACCAACAACACCACCAACAACACCACCAACAACAGCACCAACAACATCATCAACAACAGCAGCAACAACATCATCAACAACAGCAGCAACAACATCACCAACAACAGCACCAACAACATCATCAACAACAGCAGCAACAACATCACCAACAACAGCAGCAACAACATCATCAACAACAGCAGCAACAACATCACCAACAACAGCACCAACAACAACACCAACAACACCCCCAACAACATCATCAACAACATCATCAACAACAGCAACAACAACAGCAGCAACAACACCACCAACAACATCATCAACAACATCATCAACAACAGCACCAACAACAGCAGCAACAACACCACCAACAACACCACCAACAACAGCAGTAACAACACCACGGAGGTGTGGGGAGGGGGGGGGAGGGGGTTTATAGACAAACTCTTTATTACAAGACAAACAATTTATCATCGTTAAGAGGAAGAGAAGAGGAGGAAGGAGGAGGAGGAGGAGGGGGAAAGAGAAGAAGGAGGAGGAGGGGGAAAGAGAAGAAGGAGGAGGAGGAGGGGGAAAGAGAAGGAGGAGGAGGGGGAAAGAGAAGAAGGAGGAGGATGGGAAAAGAGGAGGAGGAGGGGGAAAAAGGAGGAGGGGGAAAGAGAAGGAGGAGGAGGATGGGAAAAGAGGAGGAGGAGGGGGAAAAAGGAGGAGGGGGAAAGAGAAGGAGGAGGAGGGGGGAAGAGAAGAAGGAGGATGATGGGAAAAGAGGAGGAGGAGTGGGAAAAAGGAGGAGGGGGAAAGAGAAGGAGGAGGAGGATGGGAAAAGAGGAGGAGGAGGGGGAAAAAGGAGGAGGGGGAAAGAGAAGGAGGAGGAGGATGGGAAAAGAGGAGGAGGAGGGGGGAAAAGGAGGAGGGGGAAAGAGAAGGAGGAGGAGGGGGAAAGAGAAGAAGAGGAGGAGGAGGATGGGGAAAGAGAAGAAGGAGGAGGAGGGGGAAAGAGAAGGAGGAGGAGGGGGAAAGAGAAGAAGGAGGAGGAGGGGGAAAGAGAAGGAGGAGGAGGGGGAAAGAGGAGGAGGAGGGGGAAAGAGAAGGAGGAGGAGGAGGGGGAAAGAGGAGAAGGAGGAGGAGGGGGAAAGAGAAGGAGGAGGAGGGGGAAAGAGGAGGAGGAGGGGGAAAGAGAAGAA
>NC_134904.1:28918074-28928074 GCF_041734735.1 Babylonia areolata | reverse complement strand
GAAGGTGCGGGGGTGGGGGGGGAGGGGACAGGGAGGGGTGGTGGTGGTGTGTGGCCCCTCCCTTTGCCTGCTAGTTCTTACTTTCTTGTTGACGGGCGCAATAGCCGAGTGGTTAACTAAAGCTTTGGAGTTTTTTTGGTTTTTTTAATCTGAGGGTCCCGGGTTCCTTCTTCTTCTTCTGCGTTCACTCGTATGCACACGAGTGGGCTTTTACGTGTATGACCGTTTTTACCCCGCCATGTAGGTAGCCATACTCCGTTTTCGGGGGTGTGCATGCTGGGTTTGTTCTTGTTTCCATAACCCACCGAACGCTGACATGGATTACAGGATCTTTAACGTGCGTATTTGATCTTCTGCTTGCATGTACACACGAAGGGGGTTCAGGCACTAGCAGGTCTGCACATATGTTGACCTGGGAGATCGTAAAAATCTCCACCCTTTACCCACCAGGCGCCGTCACCGTGATTCGAACCCGGGACCCTCAGATTGACAGTCCAACGCTTTAACCACTCGGCTATTGCGCCCGTCTCCCGGGTTCCAATCTTGGTAACGGGCGTCTGGTGGGTAATAAAGGGTGGAGAATTTTCCGATCTTCCAGGTCAACTCAATAATTATGTAGGCTTGCTAGTGCCTGAACCTCCGTCGTGTATATACGCATGCAGAAAATCAAATACGCACGTTAAAGATCCTGTAATCGGTTATGGAAACAACAACATACCTAGCATGCAACAGCCCTGAAAACGGAGTATGATTGCCTACATGGCGGGGTAATTGAGAAAAAAAAATTGTCATACACGTAAAATGTTACATGTCTGTCTGAGTGTGTATGTGTAGGTGTCCTGAAACCTGATTGAATGACAGAAAACAAATCATGAACAACCAATGGCAGCCGTGTAAATGACCCCGAGTTAGTAAAGCGCTTAGAGCTTGGTCTTCGATCGAGGATAGGCGTTGTATAAGTATCCATATTATCACTATCATCATCATGTTCTAATGTCAAGTGCATATGCTTTAGTAACCTGACAATTGAGCATATAATTTTTCACTGTAGTTTGATGAAGCCTTTTGTACACGAAAGTGTGTCTTCACAAGTGACTGAGAACGTTGATGTTTTTTGACTTTTTGCATTCATTATCAGTTGTTTCGCTTGTCAGTTTAACGACTTCTCTTTTACGAAGTCCTTTAAGTAATTTCCTGTAACTGTATTTAGAGTTGTTTTGTTGTTGTTGTTCTTTTCTTCCAAATTTCACCCACATGTTTACCCTCATTTGCCCAGTTTCTCCCAACCCTCCATTCATCCACATCTCCCACCCCTTCTAACCGATAATACTCAGATGTATTCATACATACTTTAACAAAATGTTGGCGCACTGAAAAAGAACCCATGGCAACGAGAGTGTTGTCCTCTGGCGAAATTACGTAAAATGAAATCCACTTTTCATAGTACACAAATATGACACATACACCAAGCCTGACTAGCGCGTGGGGTTTATGCTGCTGGTCAGGCTCTGTCAACAATTGGGTTGTAGTCGGTGTATGGATTGTCGCTAACGCGGGTGACGCCTCCTGAGAAGTGAAACTGAAACTGAAACTAACAAAATGTCTTCAATCACCGATATGTGTGACGGGACATTAAACAAAATTCCTTCCATCATCATCATCATCATCATTCTTAACTGGGCGCATTACTACCAGACCACTGCTCCTGTACACAGCTGAAGGTGTTCCATGGTTTCAAACACAGACACACACACACATACACACACACACACACACTGCGTACTCAGCCTGTTGTCAACAAAACACTTTGCCGCGAATTGTAGATTTCCTGAAGTATTATTAGCCAAGCTTTAGAGAGAGTTCACCCGAGCACAGAAATGCAGGCGTCGTTTTGCGGATAAAGTAACCAGTGTGAAGCAATTCGTCAAGTAAAAGGCCTTATACCGTTGCCAGAACTGTCGGAGAAGTGGAGTGAGGTGAGAGAGTGAGTGGAGGGGCGTGGGGGGGGGGGGAGGGGGGGGACAGGAGGGTGCGGGGGGGGGGGGGGGGGAGGGGGGAGGGGACAGGGAGGGGTGGTTGTGGTGGTGTGTGGCCCCTCCCTTTGCCTGTTAGTTCTTACTTTCTTGTTGACGGGCGCAATAGCCGAGTGGTTACTAGCAGACCACTGCTCCTGTACACAGCTGAAGGTGTTCCATGGTTTCAAACACAGACCACAAAGACCAGTACCGTCAACTCAATCAATGCGTATCTAAGAGTTTCAGTGTCAGTAGCTCAAGGAGGCGTCACTGCGTTCGGACAAATCCATATACGCTACACCACATCTGCCAAGCAGATGCCTGACCAGCAGCGTAACCCAACGCGCTTAGTTAGGCCTTGAGGGAAAAAAAAGAAAAAAGAAAAAAAAGAAAAAAAAGGTGAATAAATAATAGATAAGCTTACACAAATAAATAAATAAATAATTTTTTTAAAGGTAGTAGTAGTAATAATAATAATAATAAATAATAATAATAACAATAATAAATAAATAAATAAATAAATAAGACAACAATGATGATAAATAAGCAAATAGATGTAAAACATGAAGACACACATTCACATATACACCCACACATGCATAACAGATATGCACCAAACACGCAGTTTCGCAGATATGAAAGCACACAGTTAAATACATATAAACGTACATGTATCTAAGAGAGTTGCTCAGATGTTATGACCAACAACACAGCACTGATGTCCCGAATCCTATTGGCCTAGTTGAAAGTGGTGTGTATGGTGAAAAGAAACGTACACCACTATCCTGCCATCAGGTCTTTCTCTTCTATCTTCGTGGCGTTCACAGCTACACCATACAGCGATGAATGGCGTTGTTGTTGTTGTTTTTTTCCCCCCCAACTCCACGTGGTTGCCGTACAGTGTGGTGAGTGTCGTCGACAAGCCACACATCTTGTCTTTCCTGTTTGTTCAGGGGGGTAGTTTTGGAGGATGTTCTCCGCTGTCTCGTCTTCCTGTCCACAGGTGGGAGATGGCACCAGCTTCAGGGTTTTTTTTTTTGTTGTTGTTGTTGTTGTTGTTTTTTTTGGTACATGAGACTGTTGCCATGAAGTCTCAAACAGTAATGGATCTCCGTTTTACAGCATAGTCCCCTTGCCATGAAGTCTCACACAGTAATGGATCTCCGTTTTGCAGCATAGTCCCCTTGCCATGAAGTCTCACACAGTAATGGATCTCCGTTGTGCAGCATAGTCCCCTTGCCATGAAGTCTCAAACAGTAATGGATCTCCGTTTTGCAGCTTAGTCCCCTTGCCATGAAGTCTCAAACAGTAATGGATCTTCGTTGTGCAGCATAGTCACCTTGCCATGAAGTCCCAAACAGTAATGGATCTCCGTTTTGCAGCATAGTCCCCTTGCCATGAAGTCTCAAACAGTAATGGATCTCCGTTGTGCAGCATAGTCCCCTTGCCATGAAGTCTCAAACAGTAATGGATCTCTGTTTTGCAGCATAGTCCCCTTGCCATGAAGTCTCAAACAGTAATGATCTCCGTTTTGCAGCATAGTCCCCTAGCCATGAAGTCTCACACAGTAATGGATCTCCGTTTTGCAGCATAGTCCCCTAGCCATGAAGTCTCACACAGTAATGGATCTCCGTTCTGCAGCTTAGTCCCCTTGCCATGAAGTCTCAAACAGTAATGGATCTCGTTGTGCAGCATAGTCCCCTTGCCATGAAGTCTCAAACAGTAATGGATCTCCGTTTTGCAGCATAGTCCCCTTGCCATGAAGTCTCAAACAGTAATGGATCTCCGTTTTGCAGCATAGTCCCCTTGCCATGAAGTCTCAAACAGTAATGGATCTCGTTTTGCAGCATAGTCCCCTTGCCATGAAGTCTCAAACAGTAATGGATCTCTGTTTTGCAGCATAGTCCCCTTGCCATGAAGTCTCAAACAGTAATGATCTCCGTTTTGCAGCATAGTCCCCTAGCCATGAAGTCTCAAACAGTAATGGATCTCCGTTTTGCAGCATAGTCCCCTAGCCATGAAGTCTCACACAGTAATGGATCTCCGTTTCTGCAGCATAGTCCCCTAGCCATGAAGTCTCACACAGTAATGGATCTCCGTTCTGCAGCTTAGTCCCCTTGCCATGAAGTCTCAAACAGTAATGGATCTTCGTTGTGCAGCATAGTCACCTTGCCATGAAGTCCCAAACAGTAATGGATCTCCGTTTTGCAGCATAGTCCCCTTGCCATGAAGTCTCAAACAGTAATGGATCTCCGTTTTGCAGCATAGTCCCCTTGCCATGAAGTCTCAAACAGTAATGGATCTCCGTTGTGCAGCATAGTCCCCTTGCCATGAAGTCTCAAACAGTAATGGATCTCTGTTTTGCAGCATAGTCCCCTTGCCATGAAGTCTCAAACAGTAATGCATCTCTGTTTTGCAGCATAGTCCCCTAGCCATGAAGTCTCAAACAGTAATGGATCTCCGTTTCGCAGCATAGTCCCCTAGCCATGAAGTCTCACACAGTAATGGATCTCCGTTTTGCAGCATAGTCCCCTAGCCATGAAGTCTCACACAGTAATGGATCTCCGTTCTGCAGCTTAGTCCCCTTGCCATGAAGTCTCAAACAGTAATGGATCTTCGTTGTGCAGCATAGTCACCTTGCCATGAAGTCCCAAACAGTAATGGATCTCCGTTTTGCAGCATAGTCCCCTTGCCATGAAGTCTCAAACAGTAATGGATCTCCGTTGTGCAGCATAGTCCCCTTGCCATGAAGTCTCAAACAGTAATGGATCTCTGTTTTGCAGCATAGTCCCCTTGCCATGAAGTCTCAAACAGTAATGCATCTCTGTTTTGCAGCATAGTCCCCTTGCCATGAAGTCTCAAACAGTAATGGATCTCCGTTTTGCAGCATAGTCCCCTTGCCATGAAGTCTCAAACAGTAATGGATCTCCGTTTTGCAGCATAGTCCCCTTGCCATGAAGTCTCACACAGTAATGGATCTCTGCTGTGCAGCATAGTCCCCTTGCCATGAAGTCTCACACAGTAATGGATCTCCGTTGTGCAGCATAGTCCCCGTGCCATGAAGTCTCAAACAGTAATGGATCTCCGTTGTGCAGCATAGTCCCCTTGCCATGAAGTCTCAAACAGTAATTGATCTCCGTTTTGCAGCATAGTCCCCTTGCCATGAAGTCTCACACAGTAATGGATCTCCGTTTTGCAGCATAGCCACTTTGCCATGAAGTCTCAAACAGTAATGGATCTCCGTTGTGCAGCATAGTCCCCTTGCCATGAAGTCTCAAACAGTGATTAATTTCCGTTTTGCAGCATAGTCACCTTGCCATGAAGTCTCACACAGTAATGGATCTCCGTTGTGCAGCATAGTCCCCTTGCCATGAAGTCTCACACAGTAATGGATCTCCGTTGTGCAGCATAGTCCCCTTGCCATGAAGTCTCACACAGTAATAGATCTCCGTTGTGCAGCATAGTCACCTTGCCATGAAGTCTCACACAGTAATAGATCTCCGTTGTGCAGCATAGTCACCTTGCCATGAAGTCCCAAACAGTAATGGATCTCCGTTGTGCAGCATCGTCACCTTCATCGTCTTCTATTAAAATCCACGGTCGCAGAGTGTCCCAAAGATGTGGTGGACTTTCAAGCCCTGCTCCCAGGATGACATCGGTGTTGGTTCTTTATTTTTTTCATCTTCTTCTCTTCCATGCCCGTGGTGAGTTGGTGGGTTCGTGTCACAGACCTTTGGTTCAGCAGAGTCATGAGGACTGTCGATAGAGAGAAGACAGAACGTTAACGCGTCTTGACCATTTACTTCTTCCCATCCACCCTTTTGCCCCTTCCCTCCCCTCACCCACACGCACCCCCCCCCCCCCCCCACACACACACACACACATTCACACACACACACACACACACACACACACACACACACAATGTGCACATCACACGTAACGAATGAATGAATGCAAATACAGCCCCAAAAGGCAGCAACAACACGAACGAAAGAAGACTTCAACGTACTTTGAAACAATACAAAACAAAAGAAAACAGAACAAAATTGTCACTGCCTGTTCTGTTCTTTCTCTCTCGCTGTGGGTTTTATTTAATGTGATGACCGATGATAACGGTCCCAGTTTTCTCCCCTCCCCCGCCCCGCCCCCCCACCCCCCACCCCCCCTCCAACTTCACGTGCGCTCAGTAGAAAAAAACACACAAAAAACCCCAACAACAGCAAAAAACAAAACAAAAAAACCCAAAAAAACCGTCTTAGCACGTGCAGCTTGTTGAAAAAGCGGCAGATAATCCTCACGGAGCCGAGCGGGGGAGGTGGGGGGGAGGGTGAAGAGTGAAGGGGGTGAGGGTGACGGGCCCTGACAATGCCTCCCATAGTCTTGTCAAGGGAGACCACAAACAGTTTGAGCAACAGGGGTAATCCACCTTGCTGACACTTGCACTGGCGGACCTTGTCCACTTCCCGTCGTGGACGAGTGCTTTCCCTTTGTGTCTCCGTGTTTTGTCTCCCTTGGTTTTGATACTGATGGTGTTGCGAGGTGACTTTGAAGAAGGTTGTGTGATGTGAGGTGAGGTGAGGTGATGTCTTTAAAAGTCAGCCAGCCCGCTAGACTCGTGTGTGTGTGTGTGTGTGTGTGTGTGTGTGTGTGTGTGTTCGTGCTTGTGTGTGTGTGTGTGCGTGCGTGTGTATGTGTGTGTGTGGTGGGTGGGGGTGGGTGGGTGCGTATGTTCCAGCGAAAGTGACAGATAGGCAGACAGATAAACTGATGGAGAGACGTATGAGAAAAAAAACCCAACCAACCAAACAAACAAACAAAACAAACCAAAAAAACCCCACCTACTATGAAAGTATAATTAAGGCCTCGTCTAGAATTAACCAAACGTTGTTTGGCGGTACAGCGTCTGACTGGGAAATGGAGGTCCCGGGTTCAAGTCCAGCGAAGAGAGGGATCGTTACTCCACCCTCCACCAGACATTGTGATGTGGTATGGGTGCTAGTCCTTCGCGCGACACGGTAAACAGAGGTCCCTTGAGCAGCATGCACCAGCCGCACAGTGAAAGAACCAGCGGCAACAACAGAGAGATATCACTGGCTAAATCCCGCATAAAATTCTGCATATGAATAAAGAAAATTTAAAAAAAGACTGTATGCATGGATTCAGAATTAGATTTTAGAAAGAGGGGGAAAAAAGGGGGGTGGGGTGTGGGGGTGGGGGTGGCGCTAGACAATGGCGACGCGTTCTCGCCGGTGAGAGCAGTACGGATCCCACGAAGATACATCCTCTACGATTGAAGTGCAATGCAATGTCATGTAATGCAATACAGTACAGTATAGTACAGTACAGCACAGCACAGCACAGTACAGCACAGCACAGCACAGCACAGCACAGAACAGAACAGTGCAGTGCAGTGCAGTGCAGTAGAGTACAGTACAGTATAGTGTAGTGTAGTACAGTACAGTGCAGTATCGTGTAGTGTAGTATAGTGCAATGCAGTATAGTGTAGTGTAGTACAGTACAGTGCAGCATAGTGTAGTGTAGTACAGTGCAGTGCAGTATAGTGTAGTGTAGTGTAGTATAGTGCAGTGCAGTATAGTGTAGTGTAGTACAGTGCAGTGCAGCATAGTGTAGTGTAGTACAGTGCAGTGCAGCATAGTGTAGTGTAGTACAGTGCAGTGCAGCATAGTGCAGTGTAGTACAGTGCAGTGCAGCATAGTGTAGTGTAGCACAGTGCAGTGCAGTATAGTGTGGTGTAGTACAGTGCAGTGCAGTATAGTGTAGTGTAGTACAGTGCAGTGCAGTATAGTGTAGTGTAGTGTAGTACAGTGCAGTGCAGCATAGTGCAGTGTAGTACAGTGCAGTGCAGCATAGTGTAGTGTAGCACAGTGCAGTGCAGTATAGTGTGGTGTAGTACAGTGCAGTGCAGTATAGTGTAGTGTAGTACAGTGCAGTGCAGTATAGTGTAGTGTAGTGTAGTACAGTGCAGTGCAGCATAGTGTAGTGTAGTACAGTGCAGTGCAGCATAGTGTAGTGTAGTACAGTGCAGTGCAGTATAGTGTAGTGTAGTACAGCGCAGTGCAGCATAGTGTAGTGTAGTACAGTGCAGTGCAGCATAATGTAGTGTAGTACAGTGCAGTGCAGTATAGTGTAGTGTAGTGCAGTGCAGTGCAGCATAGTGTAGTGTAGTGCAGTGCAGTGCAGCATAGTGTAGTGTAGTACAGTGCAGTGCAGCATAGTGCAATACAGTGCAGTGTTCTCTTCCTGTGTGTTTATATCTTTGAGAGTGGATTTCTTCCACAACAATTTGCCAGAGGACATTAGTTTGCCTGCCATAGGTTCTTTTTCAGTGTGCCAGGTGCGTGCTGCACACGGGACCTCGGTTCATCGTCTCATCCGAATGACCGAGCAGACGCTGAGTTATTATCATTTTCCAGTCAAACCTTGGGAGAACAAAGAGAGACTTGGATTCGAACCCAAGGATTAAAACCCACAACCTGGAAACGCGCGAGATGGACAACGGTCTTACCCACCAAAGATCCTGGCTCCCCCCCCCCCGACCCCCCCACCCCCCAGGCCGTCCCTCCTGTCACAAACCACCATGCATGACAGATGACAGGTCAGACAATCAGATGCATGACAGGTAAACAAAGGCCGGAGAGAGATGGGCCATGACAAGGGCCATGGGAGACAGACAAAACTGGAAGCAGATCATTTACATGACAGGCTGATTGGAATCACTGGCCGCTGACGATGAAGTGAGGTGGTGGGAGGTCGGAGGGGGGGAAGCTATCCACCACCACCACCCCTCCCTTGTTCTATCTTTGCTCTCCCCCTTCTCCTCTCTCACCTACACACTTCCATCCTCCCCTCTCCCCCCCGCCCCCGCCCCCCTAGCACGTGTTTCGTCCGAGAACAAAAAAACGACGCCCGTGGCAAGACGAAATGTAACAAGGACGGATTTGACAGGTGAGGCGACAACCCCGACAGCCAACAACGTCACAAAGTGATGGATTGGCAGGCCACACTGCTTTGCTCGATCACCTGCAAAGATTGCTTCATGATACACATACACACACTGCTGGCCTGTGTAACGGACTGCGTCAGTAAGATCGCCTGTGCGTTCGGCTGCAGCCAATAATAGTCTGATGTTGCAGATGTACAGCCATGTATGGGCGGAGGGATTAGGGACGTCTCCGTGCAATCTTGCAGAAGGTATTTTGCTGTTGGGGGACATCATTTTTTTTTTCTTCTTCTTCTTTCTTTACTTTAAGAATAAATGAGAGGATCAGAGCCAGTTCTTTTGTTCAAAGGGTTTGAAGGTGATAGACGGAATGTGGGGTGAGTTAAACTGGGTGAATCAAAGGAATGCAGCAAGCCCCCCCCCCCCCCCCTCCCCCCGCCCAACCCCTGAATTTCTCTATTCTTACTTGCATGTGTGTTCAACATTGAAGTTTACTCAATAATGGCCATCGACCCCATAACACAGTGACAGTGTCATTGTTCGTATCCAGTGAGAGTGATATGAAAAATGTCATTGCACACATTTAGTGGCAGTGAAATAGGAAAAGTTATTGCATACATCCAGCGACAGGGTAAGGGATAAAAACAGTCATTTATTTTTTATTCAGTGACAATGAAATAGGAAAAGCCATTGCACATTTCCGTTGACTGTATGAGCAAACAGCACAGTGTCTCGGTGTCAGTGTTGTGACAAAACAGAACCATACAAATCATCAGTCGATTACACACTGCACGAGTCTCAAGTATGTGGATACATTTGTATTTGTATTTCTTTTTATCACAACAGATTTCTCCGTGTGAAATTCCGGCTGCTCTCCCCAGGGAGAGCGCGTCGCTACACTACAGCGCCACCTTTTTTTTTTTTTTTTTTTTCCTGCGTGCAGTTTTTTATTTGTTTTTCCTATCAAAGTGGATTTTGCTCAGAATTTTGCCAGGAACAACCCTTTTGTTGCCGTGGGTTC
>NC_134904.1:28898074-28900574 GCF_041734735.1 Babylonia areolata | reverse complement strand
GGATAGTATTGGGCTGCTGACTGAAACAGGAAGATTATCAGCAATAGGATAGTATTGGGCTGCTGACTAAAACAGGAAGATTATCAGCAATAGGATAGTATTGGGCTGCTGACTAAAACAGGAAGATTATCAGCAATAGGATAGTATTGGGCTGCTGGCTAAAACAGGAAGATTATCAGCAATAGGATAGTATTGAGCTGCTGGCTAAAACAGGAAGATTATCAGCAATAGGATAGTATTGAGCTGCTGGCTAAAACAGGAAGATTATCAGCAATAGGATAGTATTGAGCTGCTGGCTAAAACAGGAAGATTATCAGCAATAGGATAATATTGAGTTGCTGACTAAAACAGGAAGATTATCAGCAATAGGATAGTATTGAGCTGCTGGCTAAAACAGGAAGATTATCAGCAATAGGATAGTCTTGGGCTGCTGGCTAAAACAGGAAGATTATCAGCAATAGGATAGTATTGAGCTGCTGGCTAAAACAGGAAGATTATCAGCAATAGGATAGTATTGCGCTGCTGACTAAAACAGGAAGATTATCAGCAATAGGATAGTATTGGGCTGCTGGCTAAAACAGGAAGATTATCAGCAATAGGATAGTATTGAGCTGCTGGCTAAAACAGGAAGATTATCAGCAATAGCAGACTATTGATAAATCGAGAAAAAGGAAACTGGAGAAACAGTAAATGTCACTGACACCGCAGACGCTGTCACAAAAAAGAAAGAAAAGAAGGAAAGAAGAAAACACGAAAGATGGAAAATATAGACTAAAGAACCCAAATAAACAGAAAATTATCCGAAAAGAATAAGAGAGACAGTCAGAGAGCGAGCGAGCGAGAGAGTGAGAGAGAGAGTAGAGACAGACGAACAGACAGACAGACAGACAGACACACACACACACACACACACACACACATATATATGTATGTATGTATGCTCGCGCGCGCACACACGCACAGATACAGACTGACACAGACACAGACACACACACATACACACACACACATACGCATACACGCATACACGCACACTCTTACACACACACACACACACACACACACACACACACACACACACACACACACACACACACACACACACACACACACACACACACACACACACACACACACACACACACACACACACACACACACACACACACACACACACACACACACACACACACACACACACACACACACACACGCGCGCGCGCGCGCGCGCGCGCGCACACACGAACAAAACATGCGCAAAGTTTCTCGTAGAACACATGACGACATTGATCCCCCCCCACCGAAGAAAAGAACCACATAGACCTTTTGGAACACACCACCTCTCATAGGAATGCAACGACTTGTATATCATTCCTCCCTCCCTTCTTCGTTTCTTTTTCTTTCTTCCTTCCTTCCTTGCAAGATCCGCTATCAGGCGACACACAGCGAGTCGTCTGGCCAGACACGCGCGAGTCCCCGAACTATGACAAGACTGTATTCAGCTCCACCCCCACCCCCACTCCCCCCTGCCCCCACCCCCACCCCCACCCCCCCCCCCCCGACCCCAGGGTTTGAACTTTCACACAGTGTCGACTGTTATCACACCTGTGGATCGGCAAAACTTCTCTCTTTACCTGTCTGGTGGGAGGTGAGAGGAGACAATATAAGGCAGGAGAGGAGAGGAGTGTTTGAGAGACAGAGAGAGAGAGACAGAGACAGAGACACAGAGAGAGGGGCAGAGAGAGAGAGATAGAAAGAGAGAGGAGAGAGCGGGGGTGAAGAAGCAAAAAAGACTGGGGCAGTCAAAGGTCTAGGAGACTTATAGGTGCAAGACAGTCTGTCTGGGGACGGAGAGACAAAGCAGTAGAGGAGAGAGAGAGGGAGAGGGGGGACAGACAGAGAGAGTCACACACACACACACACACACACACACACACACACACACACAGAAAGACACAGAGAGATGGGGGAGAGAGGGAGAGAGAGAATGAGAGGGGGAGAGAGGGAGAGAGAGGGGGGAGAGAGAGAGGGGGGAGAGAGAGAAAGAGAGAGGGAGAGAGAGGGGGAGAGAGAAAGTGGGAGAGAGGGAAAGAGAGAGGGGGGAGAGAGGGATAGAGAGAGAGAGGGAGAGAGAGAGAGACGGAGAGGGGGAAAGAGGGGGAGACAGAGAGAGAGGGAGCAGGGGAGAGAGAGAGAGGGGGGGAGGGGGAAAGAGAGGCAGAAAGAGAGGGGGAGGGAGAGAAAGAGGGAGAGGGGAGAGAATGAGAGAGGGGGGAGAGAGGGAGAGAGAGAGGGGAGAGAGGGGGAAAGAGGGGGAGAGAGAGGGAAAGGGGGAGAGAGAGGGAGAGAGAGAGGGAGGGAGAGAGAGAGGAAAGGGGAGAGAATGACAGAGAGGGGGAGAGAGAGAGAGAGGCAGAGAGAGAGGGGAGAGAGAGACAGAGAGAAATGGGAGAGAGAGAGACAGAGAGAGTTGGGAGAGAGAGAGAGGATGAAAGCGGGG
>NC_134904.1:28878074-28890574 GCF_041734735.1 Babylonia areolata | reverse complement strand
CGTCCCGTAATGGCTGACAGTTTGCGGCCGGTTCGTGTTGGGCCTTTCCCCTCCCTCCCCCGCCCTCCCCCCGCCCCCCCATTCCCCCACATCCTCTCTGACTCGACTCTATCCTCCTCTGGCTCCATAATCAACTTTTACAGACACATCTGATTAACTTCAGCGGCGGTTGATATTTTGAGGGAGATAAAAAGATGGGATGGCGGGGAAGGGAGGGAGGGGTGGGGGTTAGGGGTGGGGGTTGGGGGTTTGGGGGGCGGGGGGGGGGGGGAGGGGACGGGAGAAGAAAAGGAGGGAGGAGTGTGGGAGGGAGGGGTTAAGTAAGGGGTGGGGGTGGGGGACATGGGGGGTGCACTGATGCCCAAATCATGACGACTGACTTGCTTTAGTCAAAGACTTGTTGCTTGATGATGATGATGATGATGACGACGACGACGACGACGATGATGATGATGAAGACGACGACGACGACGATAATGATGTGATGAAGATGACGACGATGACGATGATGATGTCGGCGACGACGACAATGACGAAGAAGGACAAGAAGAGCAAGAACAAGAAGATGAATGATGATGATGACGACGACGACGACGATGATGATGATGATGATGATGATGACGACGGTTATTCTTCAGCTTCATTGTCAGTGTTAATCAAGATGAAATGAAGGTTCCTGGATATCTGGTGATGGTGATGGCAGGTTCTTCGGATCCTCGGATCGTTGAGAAGAAGGTCATTTGGCGACAGAAACCTCTGGTGGCTGTGTGGGCCAAACCCTGGTACACAGAGGGCGGGAAAATCTATAGCCGATGCTTTCCTCTGCCTGCGCTTTTCCTCTGTAGCTAGCCTAATTGTACCTACACCTTTCTTTCTTTAAGGCCAAACTGTTCAACAAAGAGTTCCGAAACAATAAACATTAAAAAAAAACCCAAACCTTTCGAGTGCCGTAGTACGTATATTGTACGTACATACATAGTGGCGGCACTGATGACGTCATCAGAAGAAGGGAAATAACTCTGAGGCTGAAAATTTTCACCACAGTTTATCCAGAGTGGTCGACGGACGCAATAGCCGAGTGGTTAAAGCGTTGGACTGTCAATCTGAGGGTCCCGGGTTCGAATCACGGTGACGGCGCCTGGTGGGTAAAGGGTGGAGATTTTTACGATCTCCCAGGTCAACATATGTGCAGACCTGCTAGTACCTGAACCCCCTTCGTGTGCATACGCAAGCAGAAGATCAAATACGCACGTTAAAGATCCTGTAATCCATGTCAGCGTTCGGTGGGTTATGGAAACAAGAACATACCCAGCATGCACACCCTCGAAAACGGAGTATGGCTGCTTACATGGCGGGGTAAAAACGGTCATACACGTAAAAGCCCACTCGTATGCATACGAGTGAACGTGGGAGTTGCAGTCCACGAACGCAGAAGGAGAAGAAGAAGATCCAGAGTGGTATATCTCCAGACTGTTTTCTAAGTTTCAGGCTTGGATGTTGTTTTATAACTTGAAACACCTCTTTCTACTGAACCTTTCCCCCTATAACACCCCCCCCCCCCTTCCTCCCCGGCACTCAATGGGCTTTGATTAAAACCAGCATCCTTTCGGCTATACCGAGGTCTCTGAAACCATCAGAGATGTCTTCTACATAATACAATTTTTGGAATTTTTTTGTTTTGTTTAAGTCATCAAATGAAAGCAACCATTCATAGCGTCTCGCCATTCTGAAGACGATATTTTATTCACAAATCAGCCCCTTCCTATCTCTGTGGCTGCCTTCACCTCTACATTCCATCTCGCTCACTACGCTCAACTTCTGATCCACTCTGCACACGCATACACAGATTCAAACTCTCGACTGTTGGCCGCCGTTCTTTCTCTCTCTCTGGACCTTGCAATTGGAATGAACTTCCTCTTTCGCTTCGTCAAGTCACCACACTCAGCTCTTTCAAGTCTGGCCTTAAATCCCACCTCTTCCCAAAATAGCCTCCCTTCCCTGCTTCTTCCTTGTCTTCAATTTCTCCAGTTTTAGAGTTATGCATGCGTGTGAATGACTGGTGCGAAAGCGGTTTGATTGTCTATACACAAGATTGAGCGCTATATAAATACCATTATTATAATTATTATTATTTATTATTATTATATCATGTCAGGGAACACTTCATTCTGGAGCATGAACATTGGATTTTGAACGTCAAATTATCAAACTGAGCTCCGAGCAGATATGCGTTTTGCTTTTTTTTTTATATATATATAATTCTTTTTTATAACATGCATTGCGGTTGGTGATTGTGATATTTGATAACAAAAATCAGCATTCTTTACACCAACAGTTGTTGCCTCATCTTTTATTTAACATGATAAAGTATTTAGCCATGTAATTCATATATAATCATCGTGATTACTGGTGTCGTATTGTGCAAAACTTTTTTTTTTTTTTTTTTTTGCCAGCGCGTGGTTCGGTCACAGTCACATCTAAACTGTTGTTTTTGTTGTTGTTGTTGTTGTTGGTGGTGGTGGTGGTGCTTTGTTTCGTTTTTCAGTCATCGAGTTATTTCCATTTTACCGAAACCTCCGCCTCCCCTCCCCGCCCCCATCCCATCCCCATCCCGCCTTATTAAAATCTAAAATCTTTCCATGAATCATTTCTCCACTCAAACTCGCTCGCTCACTCGCGCCCTCTCTTGTATTTTGTCCCCCCCCCCCTTCCCCCCACTCTTCCATCCAAAGCTCAATTTGATTTTCCTCCGTTGGAAACAGACAGAGAGAGAGAAAAAAAACACACGAAAGTCACGGTTCACTGACTGAGTAGCAGCGCCCAGCGTTTCAATCCTAATCGCTCCCCACCCGTTGGACAGTTCGTGCCCATTCTGCAGGGCCCGTGGAGCAGAAAATTGTCGTCGCTTTGCCACGACAGACTATAGACGTCTCATCTGTCGCCCAACGAAGCGACAGCCCGCTGGAAAATTGGCTTACACCACTGGCGGAGGGTTGGGGGTTCAGAAGGGAATCCCTCAAGGTTCAAGTCACTGACTAGTTAACTTAACAATCGAGTGCTGGCTGACAATCGGTAAAGTGCCAGTCTTGTCTGCTGTGGAGAGCGACAGGTGTCCTGATGGAGTCATGCATGGTTCTCCTGGGATTCCACTGACCTCCCTCACATTCCTCCCCCTCCCCTCCTCCTCCGCCCCTGTCCCCTGTCTTCATTGGTGGGTCAGGGCGCTAGTCTTTTCGGTCGAGACTATAAACTGAAATCTTAAATTGAGCGCTGGGGGGTGGGGGTGGGGGTATGGTGTGTTATGATATTTGTGTAAATTCTTCTTCTTGTTCGCACGTCTGATGAATGACGTTGTCCTCCCCAGGTCCTGTCAAAAGCCATGGAGCTTGGTGTGTGTCGACTACACGGTGTCTCTGAGCCCCTTCAGATGGGAACTGGACTAAATAATTCATTCTGTTTGGTCTTCCAGGTTCTGTCAATAATATTGATGGCGGACTTCAAACTCGTCAGAAAAGTAAGTACTGGATCTGACAACAAAGACAGATCGATAACAAAAGCTTTTCGGGCGGCTGAAGCAATGCTGAATCGATTACGAGAACGACAACGATTTTGCTGCTGCTGTTGCTGATGATGATGACGGACCTTCTACTCCTTCCTCCCTCCCTCCCTCTCTCCCCCCCCCCCCCACACACACACCCTCAACCATCTCTCACTCCTCTTATTTTTTACCATCAGGCTTTCCAACAAAAATGGAAAGACACGACTGAACCGAGCTGTTATCATCCGGAAATCTTGGCGGGTGTCAAAGGTGTTTTGTAACGCTTGTCAGTTAATGTTGCAGCCTTCAGTTAGGGTTGTCGCGCTTTGATTAGACGAATATGGCGCTGGGATTTTTTTTTTTTTTTTTTTTTCTCAAGAAAACGGGTTTGATGAATGAAAATTGTCATCCTTGTCATTGTCTGTCTGTCTGTCTTTCTGCCTGTCTGTCTGTCTGCCTCTGTCTGTCCTGTCAGTGTAACTGTCTGTCTGTCTGTCTCGTTATCCATCTCCGTCTTTATCTGTCTCTTATTCGCCCATACTTAAAGAATCGGGTATAGCACCTCATCAACTGCACATACTACCTATTGTCTTTGAAGTGGACTGAGTGATTGAAAATGGATACCTATAAAGCGCCTATCCTCGGCCATTGACCAAACTAAGTGGAGTGATGGCCTACAGACAACGCGTCCACCTAGGATGCGAGAGAAAATGAGAACGCTGGTTGGAATCACGGCTCAGCCGCCGATAGTTTCTCCCCCTCCACTGGACGCTAGTCATTCGGATGAAGCGATAAACCGAGGCCCCGTGTGCAGCATACACTTAGCGCACGTAAAAGAACCCACGACAACAAAAGGCTTATTCCTGGCAAAATTCTGTAGAAAAATCCACTTCGATAGGAAAAACAAATAAAACTGAACGCAGGGGAAAAAAAAAAGAAAAAAAAAAAAGGGTGGCGCTGTAGTGTAGCGACGCGCTCTCCCTGGAGAGAGCAGCCCGATTTTCACACAGAGAAGTCTGTTGTGATAAAAAGAAATACAAATAAAAATAAATACAAATAACTCGTAAGCGCTTTACAAACATGCAGTCCTTTACACAACAGGCTGTCTACCTGGGTACAGCCGAATGACAGCTACCTCATGGCGCTCAGCATTCGTTTTCCTGTGTCATTCAGCCGGGCTTCAGTCATGCACAGAAACAAACGATCACACTCACACACACATACACACACACAAAACAACAACAACAACAAAAACAATAACAACAACAACAAAAAAACACACACAAAAAAAAAACCACAACCAAAAACAAACACATATGCACGTACACACACACACACACACACACACACACACACACACACACACACACACAAACACACATTCACACACTCACACACACACACACACACACACACACACACACACACACACACACACACAGCGACTTTGACTATTCAACCCACCATCACTAGGGTTCAGTGATGTGACCAACAATACCTAATATTTGGTGGCTTTTTTTTTCAGTTTGTTCGTCCAGGTTTTTTTTTCCTGCCAAGTAAACACACACACACACACACACACACACACACACACACACACACACACACACACACACACACACAAAAGGCAGGTGAAATGCGTCTCAAAGGCTTAGTCGTGTTGGCTTGTGTGTGTGTGTGTGTGTGTGTGTGTGTGTGTGTGTGTGTGTGTGTCCGTCAGTCACAGATGACCACAGTATTTCATTTCCTTCAAAAAGAAAACTGTTGGGGTTGGTTTTTGATGATGGCCTGTCATTTTCGCAACAGACGAGAAGACGCTCCACTCTTCAGATATGAGACAGTTGAAAGTGGACAACAACAACAACAACAACAGCAACAACAGCAACAACAAAGAAAAGACAACTTCAAACAAGCCTGGAGCTTATTTATACCTCCTACTGTCAAACCCTTATGATCTTCAAGAAACAAAACATAAAAAAACACAAGAAGAAGAAGAAGAAGAAAGTAAGCTACGCCGACGGACAGAAAGATCTGTGTCCATTCATATCATCAATCAGAGGTTTTTTTGGGGGGTTATCTCTTTAGTTTCTGTTGTGGCTCTTGAACAATGCTGAGGAGAGGTCATGGGTATGGGGTGGGCGGGGCGGGGCTGGACGGGGTGAGTGGGCATTGGGAGATGGGGGTGGAGAAGGGCAGGGGGGGCGGGGGTGAGGAGGGAGGGAGGGTAGGGTGTGTATAGGGTGGTGTCGGAGTAGAGGGTGGAGGAGGGGAGTGTGAGAGCAGGGAGGGTGGGGGGGTGGGGGGGGGGGGTTGCGAGTGGTCAAGCTTGGAACACCAGCTGCCCGTAATAATATCACCTGTTCTTTTTTTTCCTGTAGTTAGAGGGTAGTTGGGGGTGGGGGTGGGGGTGTGGTGGGGGAGGGGGTGTGGGGGGGCCTTACAGTGATGACAAGTCTTGTCAAAGCAACCGTGTGGTTTCTTTCTTTCTTTGTCGGTTGGTTTTCAAGCAGCTGTCCTTTGTGTGTGTGTGTGTGTGTGTGTGTGTGTGTGTGTGTGTGTGTGTGTGTGTGTGTGTGTGTGTGTGTGTGTGTGTGTGTGTGTGTGTGTGTGTGTGTGTGTGTTTGTGTATCTCCATCAGCATCCATCGGTTTGTGGAACACACACACACACACACACACACACACACACACACACACAACCGTTCAAAAAAACAAACAAAACAAAACAAAACAAAAAACAAAAAAAACCCCAAAAAACACATAAATACTCTATAACACAGGAAAGCTTTCTGTACGAGTCTGAAATAATAGACAACGTGCATTCCAAACCTACATACATGTGTGAATGTATACAACAACAGCACACAGCTTCGACTGGAATCTGATCTTGTTTACCTGCATCTTACTTATTGTATTTTATCTGAATAAAACATGTAGATATGAAAAGCCCGCTAATGTTTGTCCAAATACATTTTGTTCCTTCAGGTACGCGGACTACAGGTCGACGAATTAATTATCAATAATTGATAATCGGATTGGAAATGGCCGAAAGCGAACCAGGTGAATCGAGTTCAAGAGAAAGTGCCTGTGAGTGTTTACTTAATCATTAATTATTAATGATTTCGAAAACGCAGTCGTTCACAACCATCCGTGAATCACTTGACGGCAAACAAATGTCTTATTGTTTTGTATTGTATTGTATTGTATTGTATTGTATTGTATTGTGTTGTCTTGTGTTGCGTTGCCTTGCCTTGCGTTCACACACACACACACACACACACACACACACACACACACACACATACACCCCCCCCCTCTCCACACACACACAAACAAACACACACACAAACAAACACACACAAACAAACACACAAACAAACAAACACACACACAAACGTCCACCCTACCGACCCCCCACTCCCACCCCCATCCCCCCCGAAAAAAACCAGCAATTAAAAAACAACAACAACAAAAAACAAAAGAAAACAAAAAACAAAAGAAAACAAAAAAAAAAACGGCCGCGACCAGAGGCGTTGTAGAAGTTAGTAGTAGTACTAGCAAAAGAAGGCGTGGCGGCCATCTTGACTCGGGAGGAGCTGGGAGTGCTCGCCCTTTGTGGGGGGGACAAAGGCAGGGCGGGCGGAGGGCGGGGGCATGTCGACAGACACACAATCACGTGACAGAAAAGATGGCGGCTGCCAGCACTGCGGGGAGCGATCTGGTAACATACGATCGGCGTCCCTGGAAGCTAGTTCTCTGTAACTGTCCCCGGTGTGATGAAGTCTGGCACTTCAGAGGGTACCTCCCCTTCCCCTCCCCTCCTCTCCAGGCCAGTCCACAGTTTCCCCCTCTTCCCACACACACACACACACACACACACACACACGCCTCCGCCCTCCCACTCATCATGGAAGCAAACACGGGGTATTATTCGGGTCAATTATTAAAGCCTCATACACACACAGGACAACAACAACAACGAGAGGTCGACGACTTGATTCAAGTCTCGTGTCCCCCACCACCTTACCCCCCACCCCGGGGTCCCCACGCCCCCGCGCCACCCGTGTTTTGGGACACAGCGGGATACACTGCAGACTGAGGGACGGGTAGTGGTTGTGGGTGTGTGTGGGGGTAGGGGTGGGGAGGGGGTAGGATTGGGGTTGGGGGGGGGGGAGTGACTGGGGGAGGGGGTGTGTCGGGGTTAGCGGGTGGATGGGTTGGGTGGTAGGCGGAAGGTACCCCGGGTGTCTCGTAGTTCTTTGTCACGTGCGAGGCGCCCCCTGCGCGCGCACGCGCGCGCGACCGATTAGCTGATGTGCTCGTTTGTGGCGAAGTTTAAGTTAACCATCAGTGGTGCTGGTTACTGTCAGGTTTGTTGTCTTTGATTCACGTGCGGATAGTGGTGGGGTGGTTGGGGGGGGTGTGGGTGGGTGGGTGGGGGGGAATGGGGGTAGGGAATAGGGGGGAGGGGGAAGGGGAGGAGGCGGAGGGGCAAAGGACTAAGCTTCAAATTACGGGCTTCGTCTTCTCTCTCTGTCTCTCTCTCCCCTCCTTCTTTCTCTCTCTTTCTCTTGTTTGTCTCTCTGTCTCTGTCTCTTTCTGTTTTTCTCTCTTCTGGTCTCTCTGTCTTTCGCTCTGTCTCTTCTTCTCTGTTTCTCTCTCTCTGTTCCTGTCCCTGTCTCTACACTCTCTCTCCCTCTCTCTGCCTCTCTCTCTCTAACCCTCTCTCTTTTCGCATTCTCCGTCTCTCTTTCTCCTCCTCACTCGTCTCCTTCTTCTCTCTCCCCCTTTCTCTCCCTCTCCTGCCTCTCTCTTCTTCTCTCACTTTTCTCATTATCCGTCTCTCTTTCTCCTCACTCGTCTCCTTCTTTCTCTCTCTCTCTCTCCTTTCCCCCTTCGATACCCACAATAATTTAATTGCATCATATTACTTGAACAATATAAGGATAAGCCTTTTAATACAAATTTCGCATCTTTTAAAATCTACTTTAGTGTCCATGTCCGTATTTATCTGTACATTAAACAGAAACAAAAATATTAACTGGTTGAAAGTTATCCAAAGTTTCTTCTTCTTCTTCCCCTTCTCCCTCAACTGTATATGATAGTCAGTCGTGTCCGACTATGACCATCAGAACAGCAGAGGAGGCAACTGCTGTCCCGACTAATTGGTCTAGAATTTGATTATAGTGGAGAGTGTCTTGAACAAGTTACATCCCCACTCTCTCGGCCAAGAGGGTTTTTAGGAGAGTCGGCGTTGGGATGGCTTTCCAAAGGCCAGCTAGCGCTGCAGCACTAAGAGCCAGTGCAATTTTGCCTCCTGGTTTGAGAGTCATAGTCCTTCACAAAAGACTAAGCTGTCGGGATGACTATGAAGAGAGAAACGTTGGGAAGCAACACAGAACTGTTCGCTGGATTCGTTCAGGTCTGTCGGTTATGTGTGTCAAAAGCCTGGATCTCTGCAAAGATTACTCCCACGTTTCTAACATGCCCTGTGAATATAATTGTATCCACTCTCAAACACAACGATTCGTTGGCAAGAACACAGCCGTTACACACCCAGAGAGACATTGAAACAGTCATAAGCACAGACACGCGCATAGATCCACACACACACTCACACACACACGCGCGCGCGCGTTGTGGTAGAGTTTTTTTCATTTCCTTCATTCTTCCTTTTGATTTTTCAGTTTTCTTCAGCCTTCTCCTTCTTCTTCATTTTCTTCTTGATCTTCTTTCAACTTCGTTTTATTTGAATTTTTTAAATGATTTTTGTTAAATATCATTATTGTTTTACTGGTGTGATGGCATTAAGAAAAGAATCTTTTATCTTATCCCTTTTCCCTGAATAAAGCATCCCCGTTCTTGTTCTCTCTGTCTCTGTCTCTGTCTCTTTCACTCTCTCTCTCTCTCTCTCTGTGAGAGGTTGCGATATGAACTCCTGTGTGTGTGCGTGTGTGTGTGTGTGTGTGTGTGTGTGTGTGTGTGTGTGTGTGTGTGTGTGTGTGTGTGTGTGTGTGTGTGTGTGTGTGTGTGTGCGCGCGCGCGCGACTTTATGTGTATCCTCTCTGTTTACTGAACTGCTTGTCCATACGGTCTTCTTCAGTCATGACGACACCGAAAATCAACCAAAATAAACTCTATTTGAAAATAGTAAAGAGTGGTAACTCTCTCCACACACAAGGTACATAACTTCAAGCCAAAGCTGCTAACTCTATTTAAAGATTTTCAGGTCAACATTACTGATGCCCAACAATCCCGACCCTCCACGAGAATTTAGCGATACAACGGTAAGGTCACTTCAAAGTTCAGCATCCTAAATTATCGCACCTATTTTACCGAATCAAATCAAATCAAATTATGGTGCTTAGAGCCTCGCCGACCACTAAGGCCATCTCAAGGCTATCGCCACGTTAATACCTACTAGAAGGGTAAAAAAACAAAAACAAACAAACAACCCCCCCACCCCCACCCCAAAAAAACAACAACAAAAAAACAACAAGTCACCGCTTTAAGCTCTCCACTCAAAGTTTAAAAAACCTTCCATAGTTTAAAACCTTTAAATCTGAATAAAAATGTTCACTTCTTTCAAGAAGTCCATCAGCGCCCACCGGAGGGACATCACGAAACAAAGTCTTCAGAGAAACCGCCGTGTAATGTCTGTGTCTAACATCATGCAGATCCCAACAGTCAAGGAGCACGTGTTTCGTCTCCCCATATTTTACCAGCAATGTTTGTGCATGTATGAAACGATAGTACCATTAGTAGATATTGCAAACCATTTTAGGTGGATTTAAACTCTTGTTTTGTACGTTATTTTATTCAATTTTGATGCGGATTTTGTCACTCAAACTAAGGTGCCACCATCCACCATCTTAGCTTTTCTGTTTTTCGTCCAACAAATCACAGAAATGTAACCAGTTGGTGCCATAATTTAGGATGCTAAAATTAGACATTGCCCGACACACAACAAACGAGGAGGCAGCTGAAGTAAAAAAAAAACCTGGGAACATGTGATTTTCGCGGCAGACTTGACAGCAAAACTAACACAAACCACTATTCTAAACATCACGGCCAGTACAGAAGGAAAACCGATGACACGCAAGTCCCCCCCCCCCCCACCCCTCACCTAGGCCCCCCCTACTCCTCCCCCTCCCCCTCAAACAACCAATGAAATTCGCAGACGTAGGCTCTACCAAAGGCCCGTCACTGCGTCAAAGCGACCCCCCCCCCCCCCCCGGCCCCCCAGCTCCACCCGCACCCCACTCCCTCCACTCTTCACCGCCCCCCCCCCACCCCCACCCTTCCCCTCCCTCTCCGTCCCCCTAAACCTCTCCCCTCTCCCCCCCCCCCCCCCTCCCTCCCTCCACGGCATCTTTCTTCACTTTCCTGCATCAAAGCGACCATGGAGACCAATAAAATGGTGAGCTGCCAAGGATGATTTTCTTCACTTGCCCTCTGCTCATTTTTCAGTCAGCAGGGTATTTTCCCCTCCCCTCCCTTGTTAGAGAAGAACACGGCGCTTTTGACATCGTGTACAACAAATCTGCCGTCCCCGGTGTAAAAGCTTGTTTCCAAGTGTGTCTCTGTCGTTCCCGTGGGGTAAAATTCTATCCCCCGGGCATATTTTGAACCTTTGTATATTGTTGTTTTATTGTTGCTGTAGTGGTTGTTGTTGTTGTTGCTGTTGTTGTTGTTGTTGTTGTTTGTGGTGGTGGTAGTGGTAGTAGTGGTAGTAGTGGTGGTGGTGGTGGTGGTGGTAGCGTTTGTGTGGGGGGGAGGGGAGTGTGTGTGTATGTGTGTGTGTGTGTGTGTGTGTGTGTGTGTGTGTGTGTGTGTGTGTGTGTGAAAGTCATATTTCAAGATGGTAAACTAAATACGCATCGATAGTTTTTTTTGCACATGAAGCCATCTGAAATAAAGACGAGAGACACGCAAGAATAGTTTGATAGTGAATTATACAGCTGTATCTGTGTGTGTGTGTGTGTCTGTATCTCTCTCTTCCCCCTCTCTCCCTTCTATTCTCTCTCGTTCTCTTCTCTTCTCTCTCTCTCTCTCTCTCTCTCTCTCTCTCTCTCTCTCTCTCTCTCTCTCTCTCTGTGTACTTCGTCTTCTGTTCTGTTGTGATTTGACATCAGTTTGGGTTTAATCTTTTGTTCATTTTAATGTGATGCTATTTTCGTTTTAATCTGTTGCACTGTTAAGTATTGTTACAAGATGTGTACAACGTTTAGATGATTATTGTGATGCATGATATTCGTGATGAGTTTGGAGTTGGGTATGATGATTGTTTTAGTGTATGGATATAATATTGTGTTTGTCTGAACGTCTCTGCGGGGATGTACGTTTTTCGATTCGGGCTTTACATCGTATACAGCAACTGAAGAACTTTTCCATGAAAGGTGCTAGATAAATTGAATATTCATCGTTACCTTATAGGTCAGTTTACGATGTTCTTAGCATTGAATTTTTTTTTTTCTGTTTGGTACCACATGGCAGTTTAACGTAAATACTTACATTGGAAGGACAGCGGAAACGATATAGAAAAAAAAACATGCAAAAAAAACAACAACACCAACACCCCCGCCCCCCCCCCCCCCCCCCCCCCCCCCCCACTATTGGGAAGGGGAGAGGAGACAATATGGACAAAACACAACATGAAATAACAACAACAACAAAAAACAACACGTAACTCACTAGAAATATTCATTTTTTTTTAAAGAAAAGAAACACCCATTTCACCCAAACATGTACCATTTGCACACACCTCAACACACATACTTCTTTCACCAACATTATTTGCCTTCAGTTTCACTTCTGCGCATGTCGAACAACGATTTTCTATCTGTATATACATACAAACAGCAGACGATTCACAATTTGCACATTATTTCTCATATTCATACTTTATAATTTGCTTATTGGAAAAAAAAACAACAAAAAAACAACACAAACAGAAACAAAAA
>NC_134904.1:28863074-28870574 GCF_041734735.1 Babylonia areolata | reverse complement strand
AGAGAGCGTTGCCCACAACAAGAACCTGGTTGGGGGGCAGGCGAGGGAGACAGAGGGGAGAGAGCGAGGAAGGAAGGAAGGAAGGAAGGAAGGGAGGAAGGGAGGAAGTGAAAGGGATAACCCCCTAAACCATCCACCCCCCCCCCCCCACCACCACCACCCCCAAGCCCCCACACCCCACCCCCCCTTCCCATCCAAAAGAACCAGCCCTCTCACCACACGTCAGCCAGAGAGCCCCCCAAAGCCACAACTCGTAGCACCAGACCACAGTACAGTTCCTGCGCCTTCTGGAACTTGCAGGGGGTTGGGTTGGTTCTATTCGACCAGGCTACTTTACTAGAGAAGGATCGAGGGCTACTGGTATAGCCCGGCACGCACAGAGAGAGAGAGAGAGAGAGAGAGAGAGAGAGAGAGAGAGAGAGAGAGAGAGAGGAGAGAAAGAGCGAGAGAGATCCTGCCAGGCGAAAATTGCCACTGGCGCCGAACTTGGATACCAGAGCAAGCCTGGACTATTGAGGCAGTCATGTCGGATGAGAATGATGCTCTGGGCTTGCGGATGCCATAACTAAAATGCTGCTGGTCGGTTTTTTTGAAGATGGAGGGGGGTTGGGGGGGGGGGGGGGAGTAGAGCAGAGCAAGACCTCCTACCTTCTTCAGCTCGCTTTCTATCTCTGTCTCTGTCTCCCTCTGTGTCTCTGTCTCTGTCTCTCTCTCTATCTCTGTGTCTCTCTCTGTCTGTCTGTCCGTCTCTCTGTCTGTGTCTCTCTTTCTCTCTGTCTCTCTCTGTCTCTGTCTCTCTATCTTTCTCTCTCTCTCTGTCTCTCTCTGTTTCAGATGTGTGGGGTGTGTGTCCTGTCATGGGTTGACACTTGCTGGGTCAGTTGAACCGGTGCAGTGTGTGTGTCGTGTGTGTAGTGTGTGTTGTCAGCAGGAAGTTGATAACAAATGTGCGACTGATTGTCAGTTGAAACGTAGTGGGAAGGGTGTGGATGATGTGAGATGTGAGAATGATTGTCAGTTGAAACGTAGTGGGAAGGGTGTGGATGATGTGAGATGTGAGAATGATTGTCAGTTGAAACGTAGTGGGAAGTGTGTGGATGATGTCAGATGTGAGAATGATTGTCAGTTGAAACGTAGTGGGAAGGGTGTGGATGATGTGAGATGTGAGAATGATTGTCAGTTGAAACGTAGTGGGAAGGGTGTGGATGATGCGAGATGTGAGAATGATGACAAAGTTTGTGGTAATGGAGACGATTTCATTCCAGTTTCTCATGATAATGAATGTCACGATATTGTGGTGGATAATGTATTACAGTCGAGTGATGGTGTAAAATGTGCACAGCAGTGTGACTTATATGCTTTAAAAGAGATGAGAGAAGGTGACAGTGCCGTGGGTGTTATGGTTGGGGATGGGATGGGAGGGGAGAAAAATATTAACGATACAGTCAGAGATGATGTGGATGATTCTTTTACTGGAAGGAAGTCCAGTGGAGGTCGAGACGATCGCGTGAATGAACGGGGTGATGTTAATGATAGCGGGGAGATAAGTGGAATAGATGAAGACTTTTTTTCCAAACAGGAAGGATTTTTTGATTCACTTGTAAATATGTTTTCTTTTCTTCATTGGAATGTATGTGGTTTGTTTTCAAAAATGGACGATGCAGATTTCATCCGATTTGTTTCCATGTTTGATTTTGTTTGTTTGGTGGAAACCTTTGTTGAGAAATTTGACTCCTGTGTGTTCAGAGACCATACATCTTTTGTAAAGCCTGGAGTGCGGTTGACACGCCAGGGAAGGTGTTCAGGGGGAGTAATTTGTTTTGTCCGCAAGACTTTGCTTCCTCATGTGCATCCAATTGAGTGTGACAGTGATTATTGTTTGTTATTCTTGCTAGACAAAGATATTTTTGGTTTTCGTAAGAATGTTTTATTTGTATGCACTTATATCCCACCTGAAAATGCACCTTATTACAGTATGCATGAGTTTAGTAGTGGTATTGATATGCTGGAAGAGTGCGTTGTTGATAAGCTATTATCATTTGATGATGTTGATATTTTGTTATGTGGTGATTTGAATGCAAGAACTTCAAATATTTTTCCTAATGTTGTTCTCGAAAATGAATTGCATATCAATTATAAAAATGACATTGGTACTAATGTACAAAGGCGCTCTGAAGATAAGATATTAAACACTTTTGGGAAAAAACTTTTGAACATGTGTACTGCATTAGGACTCTATATTTTGAATGGGGTATGTAATGGCGACCGTGAAGGTTGCTTCACATACATTTCTGATCAGGGGTGTAGTGTCAATGATTATTTTCTGGCATCTTTGAATCTTTTTGAGTCTGTGAATGAAAAAATAGCTCTGAATGTTGTGGAAAGAATAGAATCAGATCATTTGCCTCTTGTACTATGTATTGAAAAGCAAAATAAATTGAAATTCGATAGAAGTAAATTAGGTAAAAATACTGAACAATTTATAGTTAGATATTGTTGGAAAGAAGAACTGAGTCAAGATTTCTTTAACTCTATAAATTCACATGAAGTACAGGATGAGCTTGCTGCTGCAGAAGACCTTATCACTGTTAATGTTAACGAAGCATTGGATAGATTTAATGACATTATCAAAGATCAAGCTAGTATTATGATGAAAAGAATACCTTCAAATGTAGCTGTTGAACGAAAGGGCTGGTTTGATTATGAATGCAAGAAAACAAGATGTGAGGTGCGAAAATTATTAAGAAGATATAGAAGAACATTGGATAAAAACGATAGAGCCTCGCTGTGCATTGCAAGACGTGAATATAAAAACTTGATCAAAAGAAAAAAGAAAGAACATAATGAAATGTTATTAAACGATCTTTTAAACTCTGTTAATGATCAGCAGATGTTTTGGGAAAGAATCCATAGGGTAACAAAAAAGAAATCACAACCTCAAAATGACATTTCTATTGATGACTGGTATGGACATTTCAAATCTGTATTAGAAAAGGATGATGGAGTAATTAGTGAGGAAGAGGTTGTAGATAATGATGAACAGTATGTATATGATAGAGAAATATCAAGAGAAGAAGTTTTGCTTGCAATAAAAAGACTGAAAAATGGTAAATCGGCTGGTCCAGACGGTCTTATAGGTGAATTCTTTAAGAAGTCTGGAGAGAATGTTGTTAACTTTTTAGTTAAGCTGTTTAATTATTTGTTTGATACTGGTTATTATCCGGAAAACTGGAAGGAATTTATAATATTGCCATTATTCAAAAAAGGTGATGTAAATGATGTGAATAATTATAGAGGTATTTCTTTATGTAACATATGCAGTAAATTGTATAGCTCTATTATTAACAATAGATTACAAGAATGGATAACAATGAATGATATAACTGGAGAATATCAAGCTGGCTTTAAAAAAGACTATTCTACAATTGATCATATATTTGTGTTATTAGCTGCAGTTCAGAAACAATTTGCAAATAATAAGAAGTTATATGTTGCGTTTGTTGACTTTGAGAAAGCATTTGACTCCATTTCTAGAAAATTGCTATGGCCTGTTTTATTGAAAAATGATATAAAAGGTAAGCTGTATTTTTGTCTCAAAAGTATGTATAATGAAGTGAAAGCAAGAATAAGATCGGGGGCTAAATTGTCAGACTTTGTCTATTGCAGTCGTGGGGTCAAACAAGGGGATGTATGTAGTCCAGTTTTGTTTTCTCTGTTTATCAATGAACTTGCATTGGAGATAATTGAAAATGGACAACATGGTGTTACCTTTGATTTGATTGAATTATTTATTTTACTCTTTGCTGATGATATTGTCTTACTATCTGCAACAATAGTTGGTTTACAACGACAACTGAACAGTTTGTATATGGCGGCAACAAGACTAGAACTGAAGGTTAATATGTCGAAAACAAATATTATTGTTTTTCGTAAAGGGGGGTATTTGGCACGAAATGAGAGGTGGGTCTATGGCAATGAAAGTGTCACTGTAGTGAATGCATATAAATACCTTGGGATTTACTTTTCAACCAGACTTAGCTTTAGTTCAGCATGCCAAGATATAGTTAGCAGAGCAAAGAAAGCTGTTATGATTATCCTTCATGTTTTTATATAAGCTGGATTGTAGCTCTTTTAGTTTGTTTAATAAATTGTTTGATTCCCAGGTTCAACCAATAGCACAATATGGTGCTGAAATTTGGGCGTTTGAGAAGGGCTTAGAAATTGAACAAATACATCTGTTTGCACTGAAACGCTTCCTCAATGTTGAAAGTCGAACTCCAAATGATCTTGTATATGGTGAAGTAGGGAGGTTTCCAATTTATATAAATTCTTACATTACATGTATTAAGTACTGGTTAAAAATAACGCGTATGGAAGAAAATAGGTTGCCATGTAAAGCTTATAAGACATTGTACAATTTAGATAAGCATGGTAAAAAGACATGGGTTACAAATGTTCGTCAGTTTCTAAATTCACATGGATTTTCTTATGTATGGGACAACCAAGGTGTCCAGTGTATTCCTGGTTTCATAAAAACTTTCAGACAAAGAGTCATTGATTGCAGATGGCAGGACTGGCATGACCATATATATACCAGTGATAGATTTGCTCAATATAGACTTTTTAAGACTACGTGTGCGACTGAGCCATATCTTATGATTAGAATGAGTAGGTATGTTAAATGTGCTTTGACTAAATTTAGATTTGGTATTTCTGATATTGCCAGCCATCGTTTAAGATACAGGTCCAATGGTGAACGTGAACAGATGTGTCGCTTGTGTCAAAAGGGAAAAGAAGATGAGATCCATTTTTTGTTTTGTTGTCCTGCCCTATTAGACCTTAGACTACAGTTAATTGAACCCAAATATTATAACAGCCCTTGTAGTTTTAGATTGAACTTGTTATTATCATCCAGAAAGGAAACTACCCTTGGTGGGCTTGCAGTCTATATTTACAAATCTTTGAAAAGGTTGAAGGTTATACTATCGTAGTGGTTTGTTTTGTGGTGGTTGTTGTTGTTTTTGTTTGTTTGTTTATTTTGTAAGTGTACTATATGACATGTGTGGTATATTGCTGTTGTAGTAGTTAGACTTTGATTGTGTGCAATTTATGGTATACAAAGTATGTTACTGTTGTATTCAGTATGACTGTTATGATTCCTATATTTCAATGTACATGTGTCACACCTCTTCAGTAAGGGGCTATGGCCTTTATTTGAATAAAACATTTCGTTTCGTTTCGTTTCGTTTCTGTGTTTCTCTGTGTTTCTGTCTCTCTCTCTCTGTCTCTTCCCCTCTCTCTCTCTCTGTCTCTTTCTCTGTCTCTGTCTCTCTCTGTCTCTCTATCTCTGTCTCTCTCTGTCTCTTTGTGTCTCTGCATCTTGTCTCTGTCTCTCTCTCTCTGTCTCTCTCTGTCTCTGTCTTCTCTGTTCCCAGTCTACTGGCTTCCAACGACTCTGGTCGTCCTCGTCCTCGTCATCATCTTTTTTTTCTTCTTCTTCTTCTTCTTCGCCATCTATGTCTTGCCTTGAGCTGGGTGAGTGAGAGACAAGCGGGAGGTTGCTTCAGTGATGATGATGATGACGATGATGATGATGATGATGATGATGATGGGGATTAAGAGAAGACGGGGGTGGGTGGTGGGGGGGGGGGGCAGTGGGGTGGTGGGTGGTGGTGAGGGGCATGGAATGGGTGTGGAGTTAGCAGAAAATGGAGAAAGGGATGAGTGATGGTGAGTGACTGAAGAATTTTATGGCAACAGGGGTTGGTTGGTTGATAGACTCTCAGCTTTGGCTTGGCTTAGGTTTTTTTTTGTTTTGTTTTTTCCTTTCTTTCTTTCTCTCCACATCCGGATTTATGCGTTCGCTGAACAGGTCACAGCAGTTGTGTGAGATATTCGGTTCGCCTTGCTCTTACATCTTCATCACGGCCGCTTCCCCCTCCCCCCTCCCGCCCCCCTCCCCCCCACCACCTTCTATTTAGCCCCATCTATAGAGAGAGAGGGGGGGGGGTAGGGGTAGAGGGAGAGGGACAGAGAGAAAGAAAGAGAAAGAGACAGAGACAGAAAGAGTGAGTGAGAGATAAAGAAAGAGAGGTGGTGAGTGAGTGAGTGAAAGAGAGAGGGAAGGAGGGAGAGAGAGGCGGGGGAGAGCGAGAGAGAGAGCGAGAGACAGAGAGAGAGAGACAGAGAAAGAGAGAAAAGAGAGAGGGAGAGAGAGAGAGGGTGGAGAAAGGGAAAGAGAGAGAAAGAGAGAGAAAAAGAAAGAGAGAGAGAGAAGAAAGAAAGAAAGAAAGAGAAAGAGGGATAGAAAGACACACACACACACACACACACACACACACAGTGAGAGAGAGAAAGAGAGAGAGATAAACAGAGAGAGAGAGAAAAAAAAAGAGAGAGAGAAATAGAAACAGTAAGAGAGAGGGAGAGAGAGGGAGAGAGAGAGAGTGAGAGAGAGAGAGAGAGGGGGGGTGGAGAAAGGGAAAGAGAGAGAAAGAGGAGAGAGAGAGAGAGAGAGAGAGAGAGAGAGAGAGAGAGAGAGAGAGAGAGAGAGAGAGAGAGAGAGAGAGAGAGAGAGAGAGAAGGAATGGAAGCCTGCTGGTTCCGTGTATTAAAAACTGCAGGGGAGGCGGTCTTTCAAAAAAGATGAAAGATAGGAACAGTACCTTCGGGTGTTGATCTGGAACGATAGAAACGTTCTTTACGATCACAGTGTGTGTGTGTGTGTGTGTGTGTGTGTGTGTGTGTGTGTGTGTGTGTGTGTGTGTGTGTGTCTGTGTCTGTGTCTGTGTCTGTGTGTCTGTGTGTGCCTGTGCGTGTGTGTGTGATGCGTGCGTGCGTGTGTAGGGGCGGGTTATTAAGGAGACGTAAAAAAAGAAGACACCATGCTGATTTTGTATTTTGCCATCCTGATTATGTTTTCCGACTCCGAGATTTAATTTTCTTTTCATAGAGTTGGACAGAATGTAGTGCAACAGTCAAAGTCAAAAGAATTGGACAGTGACGGCGTAAATTTAAAGACCCCTTTTTCTTTTCTTTTTTTCGTTTTTCTTCTTTTTTTTTTCTCTCTCGTTTTCTTTCATATAACAGTTTCAAGGACCTAATTGTACTTCCGACGGGCGCAATAGCCGAGTGGTTAAAGCGTTGGACTGTCAATCTGAGGGTCCCGGGTTCGAATCACGGTGATGGCGCCTGGTGGGTAAAGGGTGGAGATTTTTACGATCTCCCAGGTCAACATATGTGCAGACCTGCTAGTGCCTGAACCCCCTTCGTGTGTATATGCAAGCAGAAGATCAAATACGCACGTTAAAGATCCTGTAATCCATGTCAGCGTTCGGTGGGTTATGGAAACAAGAACATACCCAGCATGCACCCCCCCGAAAACGGAGTATGGCTGCCTACATGGCGGGGTAAAAACGGTCATACACGTAAAAGCCCACTCGTGTGCATACGAGTGAACGTGGGAGTTGCAGCCCACGAACGCAGAAGAAGAAGAAGAAG
>NC_134904.1:28846202-28855474 GCF_041734735.1 Babylonia areolata | reverse complement strand
TTACCAGTTAAAATCTTACTGAAAAAATAACAAAAACCAACAACCGCCCCCCTCCTTCATTTGTGAAAAATAAAATACAGAAAATAAGTCACGTAAGTTTTTATAGTCCAACATCTCATTGATTTGCCTATTCTCCGTGATACTCTGACTGCTCTAGAGAAAGACTTTCGTTCATTTCCGATGGAATACAAACAACGTTCGCAAACTGCAAACATCACAGTGAATGTAAACTGAAATGGCGTACTTTTCAAGACTTTTTGGACATTTTTGACAAATAAGAGGAACATGTATTTGGTCATGATTTGATGTGTTGGTATCATGTCTTATGTTATGCATTTGCTTGATCTTTGTGTAGATATGCTTAAAAATCCCTCATTAAAAAAATAATAACGAAATATTAATGTGTCTGTATTTATTCAGCTGTCCAGTCTTCAAAAAACGATGTTGTCATTAGTCAGAAAAAATATGGATGGTCGATTCTGTCAAACGTTCATGGAATCGATTATACTGTTCCAGCAACATCCGCTTTCACACAAGCACTTCTGAAAAAGGAGTCGTCAGATTGTAAAGAGAACGAAGGAAAAGAGAGAGAAAGGGAGAGGGAGAGAGAGAGAGAGAGAGAGAGAGAGAAGAGAGAGAGAGAGAAACTCAGTTGTTTCCAGAAACCAATGTCACATCGATTTAGCAAAATGAAATAACAAGGAAAAAAAAAAGAAAAAAAAAGGATGAAAATGAAACCCCACATGTTTCCTTCAATGAACACTGATCATCATAACAAGCAACACACACACACACACACACACACACACAGAGAAAGAAAAACGCTTCTGACGGATATTTGCCAGAGTCTACCCATGGCAAGTTTATACCCCTGCTATAAATTAGCCAACGTTACTTCAACCCCCGAGGTTAAACCAGCCTGGACCACGTAATACCCCTCTGAATATATCCCCTGTGAACACCGCTCACCTAACCAGTATCGCATTCAATTTACTGATAATAACAGTAATGGAAATTTATACACACAAAACAAAAACTGTTGATGAACCGGAAATGGTTTATCCGGAAGACTAGCAACCTACAATTGGTATGACTGAAGATTTTTTTCTCCACTGTGATTTAATTTGGTATCACTAAGTATTCCCAGAGAAAATGACAATGTTAAAGTTTACCACGGACACACAGCTACTTTGTTTATACAAGTGTGCCAAAAATGCGCTGTTTCATGCCGAACCCCAGACACAGTGGACACGATTTCACTGCTCCTATGGCAGTAAAGGGTTGTGCATGTGGGACCTTTAACCA
Organism: Babylonia areolata; assembly: GCF_041734735.1. NCBI lineage: Eukaryota > Metazoa > Mollusca > Gastropoda > Neogastropoda > Buccinidae > Babylonia > Babylonia areolata. The sequence continues at coordinate 28,854,169 of NC_134904.1, read as the reverse complement.
TTTAGTAAACAGTTCAGAATTTACACTCCATCTGAGAAACCTTTTGAATCAGCCCGAACTTGCCTACGCATCACTGATAACAGTCTAAGAGGGAAAACTCTAATGAATCGATGTTTTTGTTATAAAGGGATTTCTTCCCTTGACTAAAAAAAAAAAAAAAAAAAAAAAACCGCACTAAAGGAAAAGAAAAAAACACCTAAAAAAAAAATCCAACCAACCAAACACAAAAACAAAACAAAAAACAACAACAAAAAACAAAACCAACAAAAACCAACAAAAAACAAACAAAAAAACCCCTCCCAAACAAGCTGGGCTTCAGATGCTTTTGAACTCTTGGAAACAGTGGCACACCATACTTATTATTGTATTGTTTAATGCGAACACCAAAACATTACAAAATTGTGTGCATGTCTGTCGGTCTCTCTCCTACATCTATCTGCCCGTTATAGTTTCTTTCCATGTCTGTCTGTCTGTATGTCTGTCTTCCTGATTGGAAGGAAAACACTGTAAAAAAAACCCCGTCCTAACATGGACCTCCTATTGGGCTGTCATGTGAAATCACTGACACGAAGTGCCTGGTCCATTCATCGAACACACAATGACAATCTATTTACCGCATGTTTTGCACGTATGCCTTTGGTTCAGTGACATGGCGAATAAAAAATAAAAAAAAGATAAAAAGAAAGAAGAGAAGAAAAAAAAACCCCGCAAAAAACGAATGAATAAATAAACAAAATTAATTAAGATAAAAAACAACAACGAATAAATGAATTAAAAAAAACCCAAACGAACAAATAAATAAATAAATGAATGAATAAGTAAATGGATATGTGTATATATATATATATATATATATATATATATATATATATATATATATATATGTGTGTGTGTGTGTGTGTGTGTGTGTGTGTGTGATAAATTCAGCAGTTCTTCTATTACATATTCAGTTTCAAAATGACGACTCAAGTGTGATTCCATACTTCCTCAATAAAATGTCAGTTTCAGTCCAGCATGTATAAAGGCATTAGACGAAAGGAGCGTGTTCACAAAACATGAGCTCTCTCCCGTCGTGTATACAATGTCAGTGTCGTGCTGAGCGCGTCTCTGTCTCTGTTTCTCTATCTCTGCCTCTGTCTCTCCCTGTCTGTCTGTCTGTCTGTCTATCTATCTGTCTGTCTGTCTCTCTATCTATCTCTCTGTCTATCTATATCTCTCTGTCTATCTATCTATCTCTCTGTCTATCTATCTGTCTACCTATCTATCCATCTATCTATATATCTATCTCTCTGTCTCTCTATCTATCTATCTATCTCTCTGTCTCTCTCTCTCTATCTGTCTGTCTGTCTCTCTCTCTCTCTATCTGTCTGTCTATCTATCTCTCTGTCTCTATCTATTTATCTATCTGTCTGTCTCTCTATCTATATATCTCTGTCTCTCTGTCTCTCTGTCTCTCTCCGTCTCTTTAACTATCTATCCGTGTCAAAATGCCCGTCTATGTGAACGTCAGGAAACAAACAAACAAACAAACAAACAAAAAATAACACCAAAACACAGACACACAAATAACCACTTGCCAAACACGTCAGAACGCTATCAGCGGCACGCTAAAGCAAAAAGAATAATAAACCCAGACAACTGTACACAGTCGTCAAGACTTGTTAGAACGTACGCCGCAACACACACACACAGACACACACACACACACACACACACACACGAGCAATGGCTGCGCCAGAAGACAGGTACTGAGATTAAAAAAGAAAAGAAAAAAAAGGCATAAGTGTGTGCACACATGACAGATGATTTTGAAACAAAAGGACAAAAAAAAAAAAAAAAAAGAAGAAAAAACCCCCCAAAAAACTGACATGCGGCAAAGAATGGAAGACCATCAAAAAGATAAAACAAAGTAAAATCTAAAGAGAGGGGAATGGAGGTGGAGACACCCCCAGCACTCCCTCCCCACCACCACCACCCCCCCTAAACCCCCCCCCCAAAAAAAAAAAACAACAACCAAAAAACAAACAAAAAACGGAATAGAATACATTAATGAAATAAATAAGAATGATATAAATGAAACAAACCCCCCCCCAGCCCCCCCCCCCCCCAAAAAAAAAAGAAAAAAAAAAGAAGAAGAAGAAGCATATATCTCCCCTCCCTCACTCCTGCAACCCCGCCCACCCCACCCATCCCATACCCCCTACCCCCTCCTGTGCCACCCCTACCGGTAAGCCAGCCCTTCACACAAAACCTCCAACTTGATTCATCGTGTGAATACGCGTCTGCATGAATCGATCCTCTTTCTACTTCATTCTTTCACTTCGTTTTCTGTAGTCATGGACCGCATTTGCCACAAAGACTGGAATGATCGCGTCAGCTGTGAAAAACGGCATTTGACGAAGGGAGCGTATTCACAACTTGTTCATAAAGTGTATAACTTTTGAGTCAAATCGTTTTCGACTGCTAGGAAATTCTTTCTCTTTCCTTTACCTGCCAGTCTGTCAGTTTGTGGTTGGTGTGTGTGTGTGTGTGTGTGTGTGTGTGTGTGTGTGTGTGTGTGTGTGCGTGTGTGTCCGGGCGCACATGTGTATGTGCGTGTGCTTGCTTGAATGGATAATGGGATATTCAGTGTGCTCATGTGATCTTCTAGATGTGCGCTCACACACACACACTCACACACACACACACACACACACACACACACACACACACACAGGTTTGCACTAATACACCAGGCACAATACATACCACAAATGGTATTCCGAAATCTGTATCATCTTTTATGTTTTTTTTAATTTATTTATTTGTATCAATGTTTGATAATAGCATGTTGCTACATGCCCATATCAATGTTTGATAATGTGGTTCGTCCGTCGGGATCGACGAGGACCATCTAGTCATCCTGGGGGTGGGTGGGTTGGGCTCTGTGGGTGCGCAGACGACTGGTCAGGCCAATCCGCGCCTGGAAGGTTCTGACGCAGTGTGGACAGGGGATGGTGGCGGCTGTCGGGGACTTGCTGGCCCTGCTTTTCTTGGCCTGTCTGCGTTGCTCTGCTGCAGCGATTCTGTTGGCCTCACAGGATTTGGCGCCTTTGTGGACAGCTGAACGCCACTTTGGTCTGTCCATTGCATTCAGCTCCCATGTGTCGTGGCTGATGTTGAAGGCCTTCAGAGAAGCTTTCAGAGTGTCCTTTGAAGCGCTTCTTTTGGCCTCCATGGGAGCGCTTGCCATGTTGGAGTTCGCCGTACAGCAGTTTCTTGGGGAGCCGGTGGTCTGGCATGCGAACTACATGGCCTGCCCAGCGCAGCTGGGCCTGCATCAAGATGGTGTAGATGCTGGGCAAGTTTGCACGAGTGAGCACCTCTGTGTCAGGGATCTTCTCTTGCCACTTTATGCCGGGAAGTTTTCTGAGGCTGGTGGTGTGGAAGTGGTTGAGCTTTTTGGCGTGGCGTTTGTAGACCGTTCATGATCCATAGATCAGTGTGTGAGAACTATGGCCTTGTATACTTTGAGCTTCGTCTCCAGGGTGATGCCTCTTCTGTTCCAAACGTTCTTATGGAGTCTGCCGAAGGCAGCGCTGGCTTTGGCGAGTCTGGCATTCACCTCGTCGTCGATGACAACTGTGCGAGAGAGTGTACTGCCCAGGTATGTGAACTTGTCCACCGCGTTCAGTCGTTGCCCGTTGATGAAGATGTTTGGTTCAGCGTAAGGCTTTCCTGGAGCTGGCTGGTGCATCACCTCAGTCTTCTTTGTGCTGATTGTGAGGCCAAAGTTGTCACAGGCAGCAGAGAACTTGTCGACACTGTGTTGCATGTCAGCTTCAGAGGCAGCGTTGAGAGCGCAGTCACCAGCAAACAGGAAGTCGTTGACGGTGTCTGTCCTCTCCTTGGTTTTTGCTTGAAGCCTCCTGAGGTTAAAGAGTGAGCCATCTGTGCGGTACCTGATGCCAATGCCTACGTCAGCGTCTCTGAAGGCATCTGTCAGCATGGCTGAAAACATGAGACTGTACAGGGTGGGGGCAAGAACACATCCTTGCTTGACTCCGTTGGAGACAGGGAATAGTTCTAAAGTCTCTCCCTTGTCTTGGACTCGGGCCAGCATCCCATCGTGTAGTTGCCGTATGATGGTGATGAACTTTCTGGGACATCCGTACTTCGTCATAATTCTCCAAAGGCCATCTCTGCTAACAGTGTCGAAGGCCTTGGTCAGATCTGACATAAGTGGAGTAAGGTCGGCGTTCTGTTCCTGACACTTCTCCTGGAGCTGCCTGGCAGCAAACGCCATGTCGATAGTCCCGCGTTCTTTCCGGAAGCCACACTGGCTGTCTGGTAGGAGACCTTGCTCAAGGTGCGCTATGAGACGGTTGAGCAGGCACTCTGGCCAGAGTCTTGCCTGTGACGGACAGCAGGGATATTCTACGATGGTTGTCACAGGCCTGACGATTTCCTTTGCGCTTGTACAGGTGTATGATGGAAGCGTCTTTGAAGTCTGTGGAACTGCCTCATGCTGCCAGATGAGCTGGAACAGCTGATGAAGCTTCTCAGTCAGCGCCATACCACCTTCTTTGTAGACCTCAGCTGGAATGGAGTCTGAGCCAGGGGCTTTGCCATTGGATAGCAGACGGATAGCTTTCTGGGTCTCCTCCAAAGTTGGAATGGCATCCAACGACTCACTGACTGGCACCTGGGGGAGTCGGTCGATGGCTTCATCATTGATGGTGGAAGGGCGGTTCATTACGCTGTCAAAGTGTTCAGCCCATCTCTCAAGGATCCTGTCCTTGTCAGTGATCAGGGTAGAACCATCAGCACTGAGGAGTGGAGCAGATCCGGAGGTGGTGGGACCGTAGACTTCTTTCAGGCCGTTATAGAAGTTCTTCATGTCGTTCCTGTCTGCAAAGCCCTGGATCTCATCAGCTTTGTTGCTCAACCAGGAATCCTGCATCTGCCGCAGCTTCAGCTGGACGGTGCTGCGTGTGCTCTTCAGTATGTCTTTCTTTGACTGTGACTTGGGATCTTCAATGTGGGCTCTGTAGGCTTGGCGTTTGTCTTCCAGCAGCTGCTTGATCTCAGTGCAGTTCTCATCAAACCAGTCTTTGTGCTTCCTAACAGAAGACCCCAGGCACTCCATGGCAGTGTTGTACACCGTCTCATGCAGTGCGCCCCATGCTGCCTCCACATTCTGGTTGTCCAGCACGGTGGACTCAAGGTGTTCCTCCAGGGTGTCAGCAAAGCTCTGCTTGATGTTGCCTAGCTCCAGCTTGTTGACATTCAGAGGTTTGAGTGCTTTCATGCCCTGAGCCGTCTCTTGGGCTGGATGTGGAGGTTGCGCTTGGAGACGATAAGGCAGTGGTCTGTCCAGCACTCGGCGCCGCACATGGCCCTCGTGACTCATACGTCCTGCCTGTCACTCTCCTGACAATGACAAAGTCAATGAGATGCCAATGCCCAGAGTGAGGATGCATCCATGACGTCCTGTTACGGGTAGGGAGGCAGAAGACGGTGTTTGTGATAAGAAGGTCGTGCTCAGCACATGTCTGGAGAAGTAGTTGGCCATTGCTGTTGCAGTTACCAACCCCATGCTTCCCAATCACGCCTTCCCAGTGCTGTCACAACGAACTCTCGCGTTAAAAACCACCAGAATGATGAGCTTGTCTGCATTGGGAAAAGTGGTGATGACAGCGTTCAGGTCCTCGTAGAACATGTCCTTGATCTCATCCGGGTTGGTCATGGTCGGCGCGTAGGCGCTGACAGTGGTGGTAAACTTCTTCCCTTTGCATAAAGGGAGTTTCATCGTCATCAGGCGATCGTTCACTCCTTTCAGGGGCCAGCCAGCTTGCCAACGAGGGTTGTCTTCACTGCAAAGCCAACTCCAGCCTCACGTCTCTCTTTAGGTCCGCGACCACTCCAAAAGAAGATGTAGCCTGCGCCTCGCTCACAGAGTTCTCCTTCTTCTGCCAGTCTGGTCTCACTTAAGGCAGTGATGTCGATGTTGTACCTGGCTAATTCACTTGTAATGAGTGCTGTGCGTCTCTGTGGTCTGGCTGAGTCGCCTCTGTCCAGAAGTGTATGCACGTTCCATGTGGCAATGGTCAATGGGGTGTTCCTTGTTTTCTTCTTTCTTTCCTTTGCGTGTCGACCGCTTGAGTAGGTTCCCCGTCAGCCGCGGTATGCTGACTAGGGTGGTGTGGAGCAGGCAATGTTTAGGGCACCTTTTCTAGCCCCTTCCTCATGCCATGGAGGTGAGCAGTGCTGTCCTGAAGAGGGCTGCTCAGTCGCTCAGGGGGCTGCCGATCTCCACCGCTGCTCCAGTCGGTGAAAACGACCCTACGGTCCGCGGCTACGACTGCCAGTGTACCCACACCTGTCGCTTCGTCGCTCGCCTGTTGCCACAGGCCTTGGGGAAAATGATGGTATGGATGAAGGATAACTGATGACTTGCGCGATGACTTTTTTTTTATAGTGAGGAGAAGTTGCGCACCGTCGACCTCACTCTCTTGTCCGAGACCGTCTGTATCCAGTGGCAAGACGAGGTCAAGACAACTGGAGATGGAACGGATGCAGTGGATGACCAGGATGTCCTATGTGCCTCATCCTGCCCTCAGCACTCCACAGTGCTCTGCTGCAACCGCTTTCCTCTCCATTGAACCATGAAGGTTTCTTTCGCAGAGTCTGCCAGATCCAGTCTTCACATGCTTGGGTAGACAAGCCCTAACTCACCGAGGGTTTGAGACCATCAGCTACCCTCACCTAGTTTAGCCAACCTGTCCCCAGTGGCTTGAAGGGTTGCTTTCGAATGAAATCCAGCACCAGGAACAAGTCCCACAGTGGCACTGGGGTTTTTAGCTTCCTTCAGAGAGGCGCCCCTAGCCACCTCTCTGAGCAGGAAATCCGCTTCAAAGGCAGGACCACCTAGCTGTTTGATCGTGGTACAGATGGCAGACCTGTACCCTCGCACAGAACTAGCAGACAGGTTAAAAACCGAGGAGTGGTGAGCCAGAAAGTTGGCCAGCTGCATGCTCGTGGTGTTTTACATTTGATCAAGGAACCAGCCGCCGTGGCGAAATGGTTACTGTCGCGAACTGACAGCTGGGGGTACATGGGTTCGAATCCCAGCGGAGGTGGGTTTTCTTTTCTTTTTTTCTTTTCCTTTTCCTTTTTTTTTCTAGCCTGTGATTGGCTCCTACCCAGAGCTGAATGAACTATGGGTTTAAATGGGAAGACTGGAACCGCACAGTTGAGTAAAGCCCACTTCACGATTCGTATTAGGGCGTGTTGCTCTAAATTCCTGACCATCACTGCAAGTGTCTGTGTCTCTCGGGCCTGCTAAATGCCAGGATATAATTATGAAAGGATACGTAACATACAGAATTGTCATGTTGTCTCAGATCTAGAAAATGGCCCCAATACCATCCTCCTCCCTCTCCTGCTTCAACATCAATTATACATTATATATATATATATATATATATATATATATATATATATATATATACAGACTCCATGACTAAGCAATTATTGTCATCGGTAGTGGGCTATGCAGGCAGTGTCCTTAGTAGGTTAAATGACAACAGGTACTACTGAACACCGCCAAAGCGACTCAGCAGCAGTGGAAGGTCTCCTCTGGTGTGTGGCCTCCTGGCGACCTGACATCGACAGTTCCCTGTGGATTACGGACTGTAGGACTACGACAGACGAACCCGTGGTGGACCCGGATGAGCGGCGTGGGAATAATGCCACTGAAACGGTGCCAATGATGGGGCAGCAAACAAGATCAAAACTAATGAGAATAGAGAAAGCATTTCGTATTTCTATTATATTTGTTTAGAACTTTTTAAATGTTAAATTGCTGACAAACGGGATATACCTTATCCCGGACACATTTAGAACTTTTAAAATGTTAAATTGTTGACAAACGGGATATACCTTATCCTGGACACAGACTGAATGGCATACAATACCTCTCCCGG
>NC_134904.1:28828702-28836202 GCF_041734735.1 Babylonia areolata | reverse complement strand
GGCAAAATCAAAATACTTTCAGATTCAAAGAACACTGTTTGAACTGCCGTCAGCTGTGCATTAGTGTTTTTATTTTATTTTATTTTATTTTTTTAATTAGCATACTAACAACAGCAGCAGCAGCAACAACAACAACAACAACGATGGCAACAACAACAACATTATAACAATAACAACGAAACTCAAGGATGCTTTTCGCATAATTTATTGATAGCTACATCCATGACCGCATATACCTATATAGAATCAATAAGGTAAAAGCAGCACAACATATGGTCATACATGCACATAAAATTGAAGAATGGGCAACCAAGATAAGTGTGCTATTCTGACATACTTTCAAACGTATTTCATGTAATTTTCGAGACTCATTTATTTTCCATGCCTCAAGTCGAATGCGGTGAACTAATCGTTCGCGATGTCTTAACAGGTCCTGGCATATACATGCACGTTATAAAAGAATAAGAATAAGAATGCAAACTATACAACATAAGACAATTACAAAAGTAAGAAAAGAAAAGAAAAAAAGAAGAAAAACGTAGCATATAATATTATAAAAAGTGTCCACAGACTAACATCACACAATACAGTATCAGGTGAAACAGAAACAGTGAAACGTTATTTAAAAACAACAACAACAAAACAAAACAAAACAAACAAAAAAACAAACAAACAAAAAAAACAAACCAACCAAACAAAAAACAAAAAAACAACAACAAAAAAACAGGGGCACATGGATCAAAAAGACACATACAATCATACCTTGCCTCAATGTACGAGGGTCATTCAATAAATAAGGTGAATTTTTCGGTATAAGGACTTCTAATACAGATAGAAGCTTACTTCTTCTTTTTTTTTCAACGTAGTCTCCCAGCACTGTCACACACTTTTCCCATCTGTGCACAAGCTTCCGTATTCCCTCAGCGTAAAAATCTTTGGACTGATGTCTCAGCCAGTCGCTCCAGACCTTCCAGGCCTGTCTTCATCCTCAACACTGCTCCGTCCTTCTTTAAACAATTTAGCCCACTTGTAGACATTTTTTCGGCTGAAACATGTGGCACCATACACAGTTGACATTCTCCTATGAATTTCAACTGGTTTGCACCCTTCAGCAACCAAAAACTTGATAACTGACCGCTGTTCAATCTTGGAGCATGCTTCTTGGTCGGCCATCTTTGTTAATCGCCAAAACTCTCAAAGTTTTTTTTTAATCTGCAAAACAAATTAAATCCATGTGAAAAAGAAGTAAAACCAAAAAAAAAGAAAAAAAAGAAGTAAGCTTCTATCTGTATTAGAAGTCCTTATACCGAAAAATTCACCTTATTTATTGAATGACCCTCGTATATTGATTTCAAGTTGAAAAACCACCGACACAACCATGTGTTTTTTCTGATATTGTCCGTGTGTTCTGTGTGGCTTATTCAGGATTATAGAGGCTATACCAGTCTTGAATAAAAGCTAATTTGTGTTTGCACATTTTTTCTGTCATTGCTGCTGTGTGTACATGTCAAATGATCGGTATAAGAGCAAGCCTGGCGCTTCCTTTACTTGAGGAAGTGTGTGGGTTTGTTCCAATGTACCTTTTATTTACCTGTGTGCTAGCTGAATTGGTAGCGTAAGCAGCATTGGCTTGAAGTTATGTACCTTGTGTGTGGAGAGAGTTACCACTCTTTACTATTTGTAAATACAATCATACCATTACAGAAAAAAAAAAAAACATTAATGGAGAATGAGACAGGACCACCATCACTACCTCTCATTAACCCTTCAAATTCCTAACAACTTGTGTCGTTCGCACTTGTCTACTTGCTGGCAACCAACCACTCAGTGTAGTGTAGGGTTGGTTTTGTGAGAGTGTGTGGCTGGCTCCGCGACTTAGAAAAATGCTAAGTTTGTATTGACACAACGGTGACCACCGATTCCGCCTGCAGCAAGTCTGTCGGCACGGGCCGGAAGAAAGCAACATTCCTTTTCCCTCCCCCACCTCAACCCGCCCCCTCCCGCCCCCCTCTCTCTCGCCATCCTCTGTCAAGGGAGACGATGTTCATTGACCGTCTGTCAAAGGGAGAGCACTCGGGTTAACCTCGCAAGGCATCGTTTTTTTGGCTGGGGGCTCTCCCTGGCGCCCGAGACCAATCGTGGCCCGTGTCAAGTCATTTCGGACCTGGCCACCAAAGGCAAATAGACGGCTGGGGCTACCCAAATGGTAGCCAGACAAAATTGAGGAGAGGGGGGGTCAATGGAGGAACCGTTAAGTGGTCGCACACACACGGGCAGCCATTGTTTTTCTTTCCAGCCTCCTTCACCTATTCACTGGCCCGCCACAAGTGAGATGGGGTCTTCATTGGATGGAGGGGAGGCAGACGTCGCCCCGAGCTGACCTGAAGATTTAGTGCTAAGCAAACAGCAGTGAAGGGGTCGGGGGGGGGGGGGGGAGGGAGGGGGACGGGGGATGTGGGCAACCAGGGAGCCAGGCTGCCGCTGGATCAACGGCCAGGGGTACATGAATCACGAACGGCGACTTGCTGCTGTGATGCTGGCGAGTCCGCGAGGAATGTTGTTATGCTCTCTCCCGGGAACAATGCGACTCGTGCCAGCTATTATCGCCAGCAAAACTATTTTTCTTCTTGCTTCTCTGAAGACCATTGGCCATTTTCTGGTGGGCAAAGGTAATCTTCTTCCCTCCCGGCCTCTCCCCCCCCCCTCGCTCCCCCTCCCCTGCAGCAGTTTTCGCTTGTTTGTGAGCCCGACTGTGGATGGAGTGAGGGTCAGACTGTTGTGGTCAGTCTGTGTTTATACTGGTAGTGAATAGAAGTGTGCCCCTTTCACTCTGATTTCTTCTTGACGTTTCCTCTCCACAAAATGGTGAGTGAGTCAATAAAAACAGGTGAAGTGGAAACTTCTTATTGCGCGCAATTGACGCCATTAAGAAGGGTATACTCAAGTGCTGTGCTCTTGGCTCTCTGCCGCTGCGGCTGACGACTACTTTTTCAGCATAGTACACTGAGGCTGTTGTCTACCGACTCACCAATTTCCTCTACGCACAGTTTTTATCTTCCACTCGCCTGGAGACCACGTCAGCCAGGACAGGGCTCAAGATCAACAACAAGAAAACCGGGCTGATGAAGATCAACACAACTGCCAACACACCAGTCACAGTCGGTGGAGAGCCCATCAGGGAGGTGGAGTCTTTCGTCTACTTGGGAAGCGTGGTTGACCGACAGGGAGGCACGGACCGAGACGTCACAGCCAGAATCGGCAAGGTAAGAACAGCTTTCATCATGCTCAAGAACATCTGGGCATCTGGAGCAATCAGTATGAAAACCAAACTCAGCATCTTCAACTCCAATGTGAAGTCAATTCTGCTCTACGGATGCGAGACATGGCGGACAACACAGACGATGCAGCAGAAGATTCAGACATTCTTCGACACCTGTCTGAGGCGCATCTACAAAATCCGATGACAGGAGAAGATCCGAAACGAAGATCTGTGGGAGCGAGCGAGACAGGAACCAGTGGCCAAACAGATACTGCGGAGGAAGTGGGGCTGGATCGGACACACTCTCAGGAAGCCAGCGTCCAGCATCACACGCCAAGCCCTGACCTGGAACCCGCAGGGAAAGAGGAAGAGAGGCCGGCCTCGCAACAGCTGGAGGCGAGACACCGAGGCAGAGCTGAAGCAGCAAGGGACCAACTGGACTGGAATGGCCAGAACAGCCCAGAACAGAGTGCGATGGCAAGGGGTCGTCGATGGCCCATGCTCCACCGGGAGCGATGGGCATAAGTAAGTAAGTAAGTACAGTTTTCATATTATTGGGAATGAAAAGATAGCAAAGGTGGATGGATGGCACGCGGCGTCTTTTGTTTTATGTCACATGCAAAGAACATAACTCGGATGAATTTGATGGGCAGAAAGTAATGCAGAGCAGAGACTCAGTTTGTTAGGCTTCCTAGAACATGCATTAAAAGACAGGAAAGACAACAGATAAATTTACTACAGGCAACAAATTAAACTTTCATTAAACGTGCGTTCACCTTCACAGGGGCATTAGACATTTAAATGGTTTTCTGCTGTTTTTCTTTTTGTTTGTTTGTGATTTTTGACAGAAAACCAAAGGGAATCGCAAATATTATGTCAAAGAACAGCCATCAAATCTACAACAACAAAGAAACCCAAACAAACAAGAAATAATCGCAAAGAGAAATTATAATGAAATAAACATCCACACAGTTTAAATTGTAGTAATATAATCGCAAACAGGAAATTTCGCATCAACCAATCAACAGGATTGTGGTAAAATATTACTTCCAGTATCGTAATGTTTTATAAGTAAAATGGTTAACGTAAAACGCTTCTTTATTTTAGAAATGTGTGCCTCTATTAGTTGTTGATTTGTTGATGTTTTTAACCAATTTAATCAAGACAAAAGGTTTACAATGCGAAATTATATACTTTGTACATTAGGAAGTAAAGACACAGTATTCCTGGAAATTGTGACAATTCCACACCAAAATAGTATAAGCAGAACAACCAGTTTTCAAGAGCGTATTGATCCCATGTGATACTATAAATCTTAGTGTTGTACTGGGCAAACGTATGGTGCCCATTTCTGCACAAAAATCTATAGTTATTTCTAAAACATACTTCATATGACTGCGTGAGATCTTTTATGAGTGTTTGTAACGTTGGCTTTATGTTGTTGATTATACAATGAAAAGGAAGAAAGGCAATGAATAAAATATGTGAGAAACATGTGTCAGTTTTTGTCTTGTTGTCACATAAAAAACAACAACTGAACGTTGGTACTATCACTCATATTTTCTGTCACCCGCTACATCCGTGCAGTGTATGACTACTGTCTGCGGCGGCTTATTCACAGATTTACATAAGCTTAAACTTGAGCCAACAGCAAAGCGAGAGCTGTATGATCATTGGTATTTGTATTTGTATTTCTTTTTATCACAACAGATTTCTCTGCGTGAAATTCGGGCTGCTCTCCCCAGGGAGAGCGCGTCGCCATACTACAGCGCCACCCATTTTTTTTATATTTTTTTCTATGTGCAGTTTTCTTTGTTTTTCCTATGGAAGTAGATTTTTCTACAGAATTTTGCCAGGAACAACCCTTTTGTTGCCGTGTGTTCTTTTACGTGCGCTAAGTGCATGCTACACACGGGACCTCGGTTTATCGTCTCATCCGAATGACTAGCGTCCAGACCACCACTCAAGGTCTAGTGGAGGGGGAGAAAATTTTGGGGGCTGTGCCGTGATTCGAACCAGCGCGCTCAGATTCTCTCGCTTCCTAGGCGGGCGCATTACCTCTCGGCCATCACTCCACAACTGCAACTGTTTTCCAACTGCAAAGAGAATTCATTCACAGCTCAATCTTTTTTGTGGAGGATGACTTTCAAACCAGGAGGCAAGATTGCACTGGATTTTAGTGCTGCAGCCTTCATAGTCAGTTAGCCTTTGGTGACCACTCAAAACGCAGATTGTCCCCCGACTTTCTTGGCCGAGAGAGTGGGGATGCAATGTAATATCATTATATAACTTGGGCAAGACACTCTCCACTAAGACCAAGTTCTAGCCCGGATAGTCGGGACAGCAGCAGTTGTCGGCCTTCTCTGCTGGTCTGGTATGATGGTCATAGCATTGACGGACACGACTAGCATACACTAGACCCTACACCACAGTACTCGCCCCCCTCAGTGCCCCACCCCCCTCCCGCGCCCCTACCCCCATCCCTGCCCCTGCTCTCCCTTTCTACCCTCATCCCCAGACTGAGCGTACACCACAACGCTAACAAGACTCGACATCTGTCATCCAATCAGAACTCATGTTACAATTTGTTACAGCACGTGACAGCTGACGAATGGCCGAGCGCTGATGTGTGACGCAACCTCATTGGTTGGACAGAGCCTCCGTGTTGGCATGTGATCCGTCAAGGGTCTGTAGGGAGCATGTGGTCAGATTTGTACAGCTCGCGTCACTGACACGCTTCGGTAAACAGAACGGTACTTGGCTGACAGAGAGAGACAGAGACAGAGAGACAGAGACAGATAGAGACACGCACACAGAGAGAGAATGGCCAGAGAGCGAAAGAGAGGGAAAGAGAGTATGGCATAGAGAGAGAGACACACAGAGAGAGAGAGAGAGAGAGAGAGAGAGAGAGAGAGAGAGAGAGAGAGACCGTAACACCTAAGGCGGATGTCAATGTGGACATTACTAGCTACATCGGACTACTGAAAACAACTGCCACTGAAAATGCCACAATCTAGTTTTGACTTATGCCGTTCGCGATGATCTTATCACAAAAAAGGACTTTCTTTCAGTTTTCTTCTTCTTCTTTGTGGTCGGTTGAGATGTAAGCAATATGATTATTTTCTTCTTTTTTTTTCCATGATGTGATGTTTTCTCTTCACATACATACCACGACCTTTGTCTACCACATTATTTGCAAGCCCCTCGGGGGCAAAAACAGTACGCCAATGGTAAAGCGACAGGCTATATGCAGTGTTCACTTTTCTGTCTTCGTGCTTTTAGTTTACAGGTGTTTGAATGATGTCAGTTTCAAAATGGAAAGGACGCTCTTTTTGGCTTTGACAGGAAAAAATGCACACACACACACACACACACACACACACAAGGCGTAAAACATGACCAAATCTACCATTGCTTCTGCCTCTACTTCTGCTACTGCGACTGTGGCTGTTGCTTCTGCTGTTGTCGCCGCTTCTTTTTCTACGACCACTACTACTACTTTTACTACTGCTGCTGCTGCTGTAGCCGCTGCGGCTGTTACTTGCTACTACTACTACTACTACTACTACTACTACTGCTGCTGCTGCTGTTGCTGCTACTACTACAACAACTACTACTGCTACTGTTGCTACTGCTGCTACTGGTGATGCTGCTACTACTGCTTCTACTACAACAACTACAACAACAACAACAACTACTACTGCTACTACTACTACTATTGTTGCTGGTGGTGGTGGTGGTGATGCTGCTGCTGCTGATGCTACTACCACTACAACTACTACCGTTGCCACTACTACGACTACTACTATTACTGTTGTTGGCGCTGCTACTGCTGCTACTACTACAATTACAACTACTGCTACTACTACTACTACTACTGTTGCCACTACTGCTACTTCTGCTGCTGCCGCTGTTTCTACTACAACAACTACAACTGCTACTGTTACTACTACTACTACTACAGTTGCTGCTGCCGCTGCCAATATTGCTGCTGCTACTGCTGTGACCACTGAATGATATTGTTAGTGTTGCTGTTACTGTTGTAGCAACTGCTCCTGCTATTGTTGGTACTGCTATTACTCCTGCTACTGCTGCTGATGTGTGTATGCGCGCTCATGTGTGTGGGTGTGTGTGTGTGTGTGCGTGTGTGTGTGTGTGTGTGTGTGTGAAGTGCGTGTATGTGCTTACATGTGTGTGAACACTGAAAGACTGAAGGGTCGCTGCTGCTCCTGCTACTCCTA
>NC_134904.1:28821202-28826202 GCF_041734735.1 Babylonia areolata | reverse complement strand
GTTGTTTTATGGAAATTGTTGTTTTCTCTTTACCTTTTTTTTTACGGATGAATATGCAAATAGGAGCGAACTTTGGAAGGAAAAGGTGAAATGCCTTTAGGTGTGCTGGCTGACAAGACCGATCAGCAGACAAATCACGCTTACTGATCTCCCATTGTGCCAGTTGAGGCGGAAAAAGGGGGGGCATAATTATGACCGCTGGGTTCTCAACAGCATCCCAGGTGGTCCTTTCTTCACCAACCCATCCCTGCACCCACTCCTACCCCCCCCCCCCCCTTCCTGTGCCACCCACAGCCTTCACGCATCTATCTGTGGAAACGTTTTTCTCCTTCTGCCCACCTTCCCTTCCACTCTCACTCTTCACCCCCCCCCTCTCTCCTTCCTCTGCCGCTCCACCTCCCCCACCCCCTCTGTGTCCACCCTCTAAGCTTTCTCTGTTGTTTCTTTTCTGGTTATTTTTTTTTAATGTATTTATCTATTATTTATTCACTTTTTTATGTATTTATCTATTATTTATTCACCTTTTTATGTATTTATCTATTATTTATTCACTTTTTTTTTCTCAAGGCCTGACTGAGCGCGTTGGGTTACGCTGCTGGTCGGACATCTGCTTGGCAGATGTGGTGTAGCGTATATGGATTTGTCCGAACGCAGTGACGCCTCCTTGAGCCACTGAAACTGAAACTGTCGCCCCCTCCTCCATCTCTCTCTCTCTCTCTGTTCGACCAATGTACCATGTGATCAGTGAAAACAGTTTACTGAAAGCTTTCAGAAACATATATTTACGTACAATGTTTATCAAGTTTTAACAACAGTAAAAGAATAAAAAAACAAACCATCCTTGTACCTCTTTAGCATCATTGTTGTCTTTGTGTGTGTGTGTGTGTGTGTGTGCGCGCTTGCTTGCTTGCTTGCTTGCGCGCTTGCTTGCATAGAGTTGACTTCTTCAAGATTTTGCGCCTTATAAATATTATAATTATTATTAGTAGTATTTTCAGGTATTTATTTATCTTTTTTTTTCTCAAGGCCTGACTAACCGTGTTGGGTTACGCTGCTGGTCAGGCATCTGCTTGGCAGATGTGGTGTGGTGTATATGGATTTGACCGAACGCAGTGACGCCTCCTTGAGCTACTGATACTCTTTAGCAAGCAAACAGGCTGGTGGCTTTACAGTATGTCATTTGTGAATTAACTGTCTGTCAATCGCCCTCTGTCTGTCTGCCTCTCCCCTTTTCATGCACGTGCATTGTGTGTGTGCAAAGTTGTGTCCATACGTATGTCCATGTACGTGTGCTGCATACGTGTCTGCACAGCTGTTTACGTGCACAGGCCTGTATGTTTGTGCATATGTGTGTGTGTGTGTGTGTGTGTGTGTGTGTGCTCGCGCGCGCATGATATGTGTGTGTGTGTGTGTGTGTGTGTGTGTGTGCACGCGCGTATGTGTGTGTGAGCGTGTTTGTGTATGCACGTTGTCATGCGTGCACAGGTGTCGCTGCCTTTGCATCTAAGTGCCACACACACAAAAAACATGATGTATACATGCACCAGCATCTATCTCCACTCCCCACCTCCCTTAACCCCCTTCCCACCCCCAACACTGCCCCCTCCCCCCCCCACACACACACACCGTGTCTCCCTGCACCCTGTCGCCTTTCGTCGTGATTACCATGTCAGTTTCCGCATCGCTGCACAATGGGTGGGAAAGGTTTGTTTCAGAAAAAAAAAAGGCGTGGCGACGTAACTGCGAACCCATCATCTGCAGACAGTGTGGGCCACACGTTGGACGTGGCGTGCATTGCGTGATCATCCCTTTCTCTCCGTCCTTATCTTGCACGTCCACCGCTCTCCTCCAACTTTGTCCGCTGCTTTTTTTTTTTGCTTTTTTTTTTACTACTACCTATTTTTTTATTTTTTTTTTACTACTACCTCTTTTTTTTTTACTACTACCTTTTTTTTTTTTTTTACGTTATAGTTATTATTTATTTATTTATTTATTTGTGTAAGGTTATCTATTATTTATTCACCTTTTTTTTCAAGGCCTGACTAAGCGCGTTGGGTTACGCTGCTGGTCAGGCATCTGCTTGGCAGTTTTGGTGTAGCGTATATGGATTTGTCCGAACGCAGTGACGCCTCCTTGAGCTACTGAAACTGAGTGGAAAC
This sequence comes from Babylonia areolata, assembly GCF_041734735.1. NCBI lineage: Eukaryota > Metazoa > Mollusca > Gastropoda > Neogastropoda > Buccinidae > Babylonia > Babylonia areolata. The sequence goes on along the minus strand of NC_134904.1, from coordinate 28,824,043 downwards.
TGTCCTCCATTACCTGAAGTGATTTGAGTTAAAAAAAACAACAAAAAAAACAAACTTTCTGTCTCATGTCGTTGCTGTTTCGGTGATGAAAGGCCACAGAAGTTGGGGACAATTTATATAGCTGATGATGATGATGATGATGCTGTTGGGATCCATGTATGTTTGGGACTGTGAACGACACAGGAAAGAAATGATGAACACCCAAATGGCAGCTGTCAGTTGGCGCTAGCCAGGTAGGTAGCCTGCTGCGCAAAAGACACCTTGTTTGTAAAGCTCTTAGAGCTTGGTTTAGGCCATGTTTAAGTATCCATATCATCATCATCATCATCGTCGTCGTCGTCGTCATCAACAACATGACAAGGCTGTACTTTCTTTGATGTATAATTATTCCAGTTTCAGTAAGGCGGGAGAGGTACAGACACCTGTACTGTTGGTCTGGAACTTTGTGCAACCCTCCCGAAGAGGCATTCATGGAGGTGATGACCCTCTGCTCTGTGGTGCCAGTCTTTCCCTTTTAAGCCCACAGCACAGGTTAGGAGGTGTAGGGGGGTGAGTGTCCGTGCGTTCCTGTGCCTGAGTGCGTGTTGCAAGGATGCGTTTTCTGGAGGGCCTCATCGGTGGGTGGGTAACTAGTTTCCATTGTTCAGCTGCGTGAGTTTTTCACGTGCTTCCGTGTGTGTGAGTGGGTGGGGGTGGCGGTGGAGGGGAGTATTGATGGGAGGGCGGGGAGTGGTGAATGAAATGTAAAGAGCTTTGAGCAGTATTTCTGGAGAAATGCTTTATATAAATGTCTATTATTATTATCATTATTATTATTAACACTATGTCATGTAGACGACGTGCCAGTTTGGATGTTTGTGTCACACAGCTCAGCTGCTCTCGTCTCTAAACGGGAGAATCGAATAGAAGAATGAGACATAAACATTTTGTGGGTGTTCACATTTTTGTACAAAAAAAAAAAAAAAAAAAAAAAAAATCTACAACTAGAACTGACTACGCTTTCAAATGCAAACTTAAGTTACTGCACACAAATTTTTGTACTCTGTGTCTTTTTCTTTATTTTATCATTTATTTATCTGTTCGTTCATCTATTTATTCATTCATATATTTTGCATGCGCGTCATGGGCTCTGATGGGGAAAACTGCAGAGAAAGATTCCATGTTGTCGTGATGCGATGCTTCAGACAGCACCTTGTTGTCTCATACTATGACCACATCACAAAACGAAAGGAGATAAGATAAGATAAGATAAGATAAGAATAACTTTATTATCTCCAACTGGAGAAATTTGGTCAGGTGCATTATCACAACATAGACAAGTAAACAACATGGGGACCATAACTGTAAAAGTCAACAACAGCTTTTACGAATATTACGAAGATACAAATGTAAAAAAAAATATCACATACACCGTTTCATACATACATCCACACACTGCAGGTAATAACTAGTATTCTTAATGTAAAAACAGAAAGAATTAAGAAACATTATTTGAATATAATTATAAACATAGCCTACTATACTGCACATTGATTATAATAGATAAGATAAGAATAAAGATAAATTGCGGAAAACCGCAACCAGATAATCAGCACACACCCGCACCCCCCCCCCCCAACCCCCACCCACCCCACACACGCGGATTACTTGATTAAACAAGAGTAATAAACATATGTTCTCAAATAAAAGCATTTCACATATTCGCTTTTAAAAAACATTGCAATTGATCAGTTATGTGCGCACAAGAGTAACATAACGTGTGAGACGCTTATTGAAGACCTTGCTGTCCACGGTGACAAAGAAGAAACTGAAGTGATGTGGCAACACAACCTGGTGCCAGTTGCATTGCTTGGTTCTAATTTTTTGACAGTTCCACGTGACTAAAATGCCAACGTTGACCGAACTACGCCATTGGTCAGTTCCATAATACACACAGTTAGTAGCGGGTTACGTCCATGCTATTTTATTATTTTATTTTATTTTATTTTTATTTTATTTTATTTTATTTATCTTTTTATTTATTTTCTTTCTTTTTTTTTCTCTCAAGGCCTGACTAAGCGCGTTGGGTTACGCTGCTGGTCACGCATCTGCTTGGCAGATGTGGTGTAGCGTATATGGATTTGTCCGAACGCAGTGACGCCTCCTTGAGCTACTGATACTGATACTGATAGGCTCTTCCGTCCGAGCAATGCACCTGGTTCCAGTAAGACGTGCCCGCGTCTTTTCCAAGTACAGAACACACTGCAGGGAACAGTTTAACTCACTCAGTACGGCCAGTCCTCTCTTCTCCTCTACACAGACCCCTCGGATGTCCAGTGGGTGTCTGAATGACCCAACCTTTAGCTTCCGTCGTCAGAATTGTGGTATTCTTTGTCAACATTCACGTCTTCAGTATAAGAGCCTTCCGCTTGCAATATTTTGATGATGGTAATTGGGGTGAAACGCTGTTAACGTCGTCTCTTTCGCCGTTCGTATGGAAAGAGTTAAAGGAAGAGGAGGAGTTAAAGACAAAGAGAGAGGTGGACAGACACCATCACTGGATGGACTGGAAGGAGCTAAGCAAACACAAACGTTCACCATCACACGGTTTTCGCAGATCCACTTTCTTAGTGAGGCGTCACTGTGTTCGGACAAATCCATATACGCTACACCGCAGATGCCTGACCAGCAGAAAAACACAACGTGCTTTGTCAGGCTTTAAGTGCATGTCTATATATTTGTGTATCTTATCCGAGTGAATTTCTTTTACAGAGTTTTGCCAGAGGACAACAGCAGCACACAACAGTGAGAGATGAAGGCTTATGGTGTGTGGCGTTCCACTGTGCCGTGTCTCGGGTACCC
>NC_134904.1:28807419-28812419 GCF_041734735.1 Babylonia areolata | reverse complement strand
CTTAGGTGAGAGATGTCTTGGTCGCTGCGAAGACAGAAAGAGGGGAAAATGAGAGAAGTGGTGGTGGGGTGGGGGGGGGGTGGGGTGGGGGGGGGGTAGGGGTATCAGTAAAGGAGAGAAAGAAAGCAAAGACGCATATATATATATATATATATATATATATATATATAGATAGATAGAGAGAGAGAGAGAGAGAGAGAGAGATAGTGACAGAGACGTGGAGAGAGAGAGACAGACAGACAGAAGGAATGACATACATGCAGACAGAAGAAAGAGACAGAGAGAGAGAGAGAGATAGAGACAGAGACAGAGAGAGAGAAGGAATGACAGACATGCACACAGAAGAAAGAAACAGAGAGAGAGAGGGGGGGGGAGAGAAAAGGAATGACAGACATGCAGACAGAAGAAAGAGACAGAAAGAGAGAGAGAGATAGACAGACAGACAGACAGACAGAGAAGGAATGACAGACAAGCAGACAGAAAAAAGACACACACACACACACACACACACACACACACACACACACACACACACACACAGAAAGAATGACAGGCAGACAGAAAAAAAGAGACAGAGAGAGACAGAGACAAGAGAGACTCACAGAGAGAGAGAGGAGAGAGACTTTGACACTTTGACATTTTATTGACATTAACTGCAAAGTTCTTATGTCAATGTGGTGGTTTCAGACGAAGTGTCAAATCAAAGCTATAACAAAACGAGATGAAATGGATAAACAGATAAATAAACGCATCAAAAGTGACCTGAAATGTTCAACAAATGGTCACGTACGCAGTAAAGTTCTCACCGCTCCTGAAGCACGTATGCACCAAAGTCATAAATTCATATATATATATATATATATATATATATATATATATATATATACAGAGAGAGAGAGAGAGAGAGAGAGAGAGAGAGAGAGAGAGAGAGAGAGAGAAACTCAGTTTCAGTAGCTCAAGGAGGCGTCACTGCGTTCGGACAAATCCATATACGCTACACCGCATCTGCCAAGCAGATGCCTGACCAGCAGCGTAACCCAACGCGCTCAGTCAGGCCTTGAGGAAAAAAAAACTGAGAAAGGGAGAGAGACAGAGATAGACCGACAGAGAGAGGGAGAAAGAGAGGGAGAGAGGGAGAGAGAGAGAAAGACTGAGAAAGGGAAAGAGAAAAAAACTGCGAAAGGGAGAGAAAGAGACAGAGAGAGAGACAGACAGAGCTAGAGGGAGAGAGAAAAAAAACTGAGAAAGGGAGAGAGAGAGAGGGAGAGAGAGAGGGGGAGTGAGAGAGAAACTGAGAAATGCACAGAGAGAGAGAGAGACTGAGAGTGTGTGGGAGATAGAGAAAGGGAGAGAGACAGACAGACACAGAGTAAGACAGAGAGACAGACAGAGAGAGAGGAGAGAGAGAAACTGAGAAAGGGAGAAAGAGAGAGAGAAAGAAAGTGAGTGAGAGAGAGAGAGAGACAGAGAGGCACAGAGAAAGACACAGAGAGAGAAAGAGAGAGAGAAAGAAAGAGAGAGAGAGAGAGAGAGAGAGAGAGAGAGAGAGAGAGAGAGAAAGAGAGAGAGAGAGACTGAGAAAGGGAATGAGAGAGAAAGACACATAGACACAGAGAGAGGGAGAGACAGATATATATATATATATATATATATATATATATATAGAGAGAGAGAGAGAGAGAGAGAGAGAGAGAGAGAGACAGATGGAAACAGAGACAGAGACGGGAGGAATTTTGCGGATCCAGAGTAAGAGAATGAGAGAGAGGGGGGAGAGAGAGAGAGAGACAGAGAGAGACACAGACAGAGAGAGAGAAAGAAACAGAGATAAGCAGAGACAGAGACGGGAGGAGTTTTGTGGATCCAGATATTTGACACAGGAGCGGAAGACACGCGACCTGCGGGCCTATCATACAACGGTGAAGGGGACAGAGATGAGAGCAAATTGACCCAAGAAGCTGCGGTATGAGGAGCAAAGAAATGGCAAACAGCAACGGACACGTTTCGTCTCCTTGTGGGACTCCTGTGACAGCTTTCTGCTTTATGTTTGTAGCCTTCAATAATCGTGTGATGTTCTTCAACGCCTCAGTGACGAAAGAAAGAAAAGAAAAAAAAAAAAGCACCAAAAAAAAACAACCTTGAAGTCTTTCGTGGGCGGGCATACGCAGACCGAAAAAGAGAATAAGAGAGAAAAAAAAAAGAAAAAAAAAGGAGAGAGAATAAGAGACAGAGAGGGACATGGTGGAGAGAAATCAAAATCGAAATCGAAACGAAATCGAAACTTTTTTTTTTTTTATTGAGGGAAAAGGAATAGGCACTTATCGGCCTGTTTTCATCCTACCCTCGTAAAGAAAACATAGAGAGGATAAGATAGACGTGGAGAGAGGATGAGAGAGAGGCGGAGAGAGAGAGAAAGAGACAGAGACAGGGACAGAGAGAGAGAGAGAGAGAGAGAGAGAGAGAGAGAAGATGTAGGTAGAAAGGGACATAAATAAATCTTCAGAATAAGAAAGTGGGAAAGACAGAAAGAAAGACAGAGACACTGAGACAGAAAGAGACAGAGCAACTAAAATATAAATAGGCAGACAGAAAGACAGACAGACAGACAGAAAGAAAGAAGAAGAGAGAGAGACACACAGAGAGAGACACAGTGAGAGACATATGGAGACAGAGACACAGAGAGACAGAGAAAGAGAGACAGACAGTGACGAAAAGAAACGAAACGAAAGTGACAGAAAGACAGAAAAAAAGAAAGAAAGAAAAGGAAGAGAGAGAGACAGAGACACAGAGAGAGAGAGACAGATGGAGACAGAGGCACAGAGAGACCGAGAAGGAGAGACAGAGACAGTGACGAAAAGAAACGAAACGAAAGTGACAGAAAGACGGACAGACAGACAGACCGAAAGAAATTAAAATAAGAGAGAAAGAGAGAGAGAGAGAGAGAGAGAGAGAGAGAGAGAGAGAGAGAGAGAGAGAGAGAGGGAAACAGAGACACAGAGAGACAGGGAAAGAGAGTCAGAGACAATGACGAAAAGAAACGAAACGAAACGAAAGTGACAGAAAGACAGAGGGAGGTAAATGAAATGAAATTATGGTGCTTAGAGCCTCGCCGACCGCTAAGGCCATCTCAAGGCTATCGCCGCGTCAATAACTACTACAAGGATAAAAAAACAACAACCAATTAAAACGAGTCACCACTTCAAACTTTCACTCCAAAGTTAAAAGAAAACTTCCATAGTTTAAAACCTTCAAATCTGGTTAAAAAGGTTCACTTCTTTTTAGAAGTCCATCAGCGCCCACGGAGGGACATCACGAAACAAAGTCTTCAAAGAAACCGCCGTGTAATGTCTGCGTCTAACGTCATGCAGATCCCAACAGTCAAGGAGCACGTGTTTCACGGTGAGAGGCTCGTCACAGGGAATGCATCGAGGGGCCTCCTCCCCCTTCAACAAGTAAGAATGAGTAAAAAAAAAGTGTGCCTCGTACGCAGTCTGCACAGCACAGACTCCTCCTTTCTGTCACTTTCGTTTCGTTTCTTTTCTTTTCGTCATTGTCTCTGACTCTCTTTCCCTGTCTCTCTGTGTCTCTGTTTCCCCCCCTCTCTCTCTCTTTCTCTCTTATTTGAATTTCTTTCGGTCTGTCTGTCTGTCTGTAGAGACAGTGAGAAAAGGCATGATGGAAAATAAAACGCTGGTTCTGAATGGATTTCCTTGATCTGAACAGTTTTCCATTCTGTCTTGGGAGAAGGTGGAGAAGAAGAAAGATCGTTGTGTACACATGCCTCTTCTGTTTTTTTCCATCCTTGTGTTTACTGCCTGAATCTCGCAAACTGTTCTGATTCATGTTATGTACCTTTATAATTAATTTCTAAGGGAACAAAAATGACATTATACATCACTGACTGAATCCATTGCAGAGACACATTAAAGCACTTTACACGCCAGTCATTCACACTCAAGCATAACCCTGTTTCACAAAGAAGAAAACCAAAACATGTAAATACATGTAAAAAAAACAACAACGAAAGCTAGGGAAACTGAAGACAAGGTAAAAACAGAAGGAGAAGAACAAGAATAAGAAGAACAAGAACAAGATACTGGTGAGGATCATGAGGATCATGGTGATGGGAGCAGAAGGAGGAGAAGAAGGGAGAGAAACAAGAAGAGGAAGAGCAGCAGCAAAAGAAGAAGAAAAAGAAGAAGAAGAGGAAGATTGACTGATTGATTGATTGAATCTTTAATGGGTAAAGAATTAGGCGCAGTAAAGGCCTTTTTATAATCCTGCCTATTTAACGACACAAAACATAAAAATAAAGAACGACACAAAACATAGACATAAAGAAATAAAACGAAATAAAATAAAATAAAATAACAAGAACGACGAATAAGAATAGTAACTGGAATAGTCTATTAAAAGTAACAAAGCAATGAAAAGAACAATTGGTATATTATCATGTACGTACGTACTTACACACACACACTCGCGCGCGCACGCGCGCGCGCACATATTATAAAACAAGCAAACAAAGACATACGTACACATTCACGCCCACACACACAAACACACACACGCACTTACTGTTCATTTGCTATCACGATCACACATACATTCAACTTTAAATTCATCATGGCATGGCAGCTAGTGGACTGAGTGCAAGTAAGCATTTGCAAAAGACCACGTGTATTAATCAAAAATATCGAATAGAAATATTTTTATGTTAGTTTTAAGAGAGATCTGGCTGGAAATTGACATGTCTTTGGAAGCATGTTCCATTCTATGCTTCCATTAAATGAGAGACTCATCTTAAATAAAACAATTTTAGGCTTTGGGATAATAGCTCTCTCTGATTTACGTTGGAACTGGAAAGAAGAAGAAGAAGAATAGGACCATTATCTTCGGATGATTAATGGAACAGACAGAAAAAGAAAGGTGAAGGAGAACAAGAAAAATCACAGAAGAAAATAGGAGCTCAAACAACAAACAACAGTTTCAGTTTGTTTCAT
>NC_134904.1:28777419-28802419 GCF_041734735.1 Babylonia areolata | reverse complement strand
CATCCATCCATTCACCAACCCAAAATCCTATCCATCCATCCATTCACCTACCCACCCAAAATCCTGTCCATCCATTCATTCACCAACCCCAAATCCTATCCATCCATCCATTCACCTACACACCCAAACTCCTGTCCATCCATCCATTCATCCACCCAGAATCCTATCCATCCATCCATTCACCCACCCAAGATCCTATCCATCCATTCACCCAACCAAAATCCTATCCATCCATCCACCCATTCACCCACTCCAAATCCTATTCATCCATTCATCCACCCAATATCATATCCATCCATCCATCCATTCACCCACCCAAAATCCTATCCATCCATTCACCCAACCAAAATCCTATCCATCCATCCACCATTCACCCACTCCAAATCCTATTCATCCATTCATCCACCCAAAATCCTATTCATCCATCCATCCATCCATTCACCCACTCCAAATCCTATCCATCCATCAACCATTCACCCACTCCAAATCCCATCCATCCATCAACCATTCATCCACCCCAAATCCTATCCATCCATCCACCCATTCACCCACTCCAAATCCTATTCATCCATTTGTCCACCCAAAATCCTATCCATCCACCCACCAATCCATCCATCTATCCATTCATCCACTCCAAATCCTATCCATTCATCCCTCTAACTATCCAGCCACGTGTCCTTCCTTCCATCCATCATGGGGTAGGAGTCGGGGGACGAGGGGGTGGAGGGGTGTTGCTGAGGTGGACTTAGGGGTGGTGGTAGTGATGGAAGGGGGGTGGGGTGGGGTGGGAAAGGGACATGTGGTGAAGGTCGATGGTGGGAGAGAGGAGGGGTGGGGGGGCGAGATGAATTGGGGGATGGGCGTGGGGGGAGGCGGGCAGGAAGGATGGAGGAGTGTTGAGCAATCTTTCGCTTTTTTTGTTGTTGTTGTTGTCTTTTTCGTGTGTGTGTGTGTGTGTGTGTGTGTGTGTGTGTGTGTGTGTGTGTGTGTGTGTGTGTGGAGATTCAACACCGGGCTGATTCTTTTATTGAACTAATTATTTCTCCCATCTATGAGTTGTCAAAGCTGCTACAGTGTGTAAAAGGGGGCCCCAAGCAGAACTCAGAAAAGAGTCAGATTTTTCGCGAAAGCTTGTAGCTTTTCTTTTGCGCGTTTTTTTTTTTTTTTTTTTTTTTTTTTTGGTGCGATTACTTGTTCAATGAAAGGCCAACAATAGCGGGATAAGGTTCATGCTCTGCAAAGTTGGTTTACGCAATCCTCCCCTCCCGTTGACGGGTGGGTGCGGAGGGGCAGGGATGGGGGGTGGGGGTGGGACACAGGGTGGGGGGTGGGGGAGAGAAGTCAGAGACAAGCGAATGATAAAAAGAAAAGCTCCGTGGATATGGGTTTTGCGAGGACCACCCAGCTTTTCTCTCCCCACCACCATCCATCCATCCATCCTTCTCTTACAACCGGACTGGGTGGAGGGATGGCAGAGCCGGGGTAAATCCTCGCCTCATCTGGCGACGAGGGTCATTTGTCCCACGGCTATCGCTCAATCTGCGCAATGTTTAATTCCCGACCCGGAGAGGCCGGGAGTCCTGCAGGAAAGGGGGAGGGGGGTTAGGGGGGGTGGGGGGGTGGGGGTGGACCGAGGTGTATCTTAATCGCCGGCCTTCCCCGGCGCCAGGAATCGGGGCCTGATCCCGGCGCGTGAGCTGCTACCTCACTACTGGCTCCTTGCTGATGATGACAAGGGAGAGAAAAAAACACTCCCGTCCTCCTTCACCCCCAACCCCAACCCCTCGCTCTCTCTCTCTCTCTCTCTCTCGAGGAGAAAGGATTTCAGGCGACTCACAGTCGGTCAACATCCACACACAAACCCTTCTCTTCCCTGCCCCCCGTTCCCCCCACCCCCCTACCCCGCCCCCCTTTCCCTCCCCCCTTCTCCTCCATCCCTTTGCTTACACTTCAACCAAGGAGAGCAATCGTCATCTGTACTTTCCGGCCTTCGATCAAGGCGGCAAGTTTAATTGCCGGCGCTGCCAAGTTTTGCGTCAGGAGAGGTCGGCGCTGTTTGCGAACGTGCGTGTGTGTCCTCCCTTCTCTGTGAGCTGTGGACGGGTCTGGGGTTTGAGCTGGGAGAGGGTGTGTGTGCGGGGGTGGGGGGGGGGGGATGGGTGAATTGTCCTCGCAGTCGAAACTTCGGTTTGATATGCAAAAAAAAAAAAAAAAAAAGAAAAAGAAAAAGAAAAAAAAAGAGGATATCTCCGAACTGTCCCCTTCAGTCAATAGTAGGATCTGTGTGTGTGTGTGTGGGGGGGGGGGGGGGGGGGGGAGGAGGGCGGGGAAGGTGGGGGAGGGGGATGTGGGGGGGGGGAGTTGTGTTAAACAGACGGGTTAGAGGACACGGGAGACAAGAAGGGCAACTGGGAAAGAGAGTCATGATGTCAATGTTAGGATGGGGGGGGGGTGAGGGTGGTTGGGGGGGGGAGGGGAGGGGAGCTAATTAATTAGCTGATTAAGGATGGAGATTAATTTTTCCACCATCTCCCAGTTCAGCATAATGTGCAGACCTGCTCGTGTGCCTTTAGTCACTCACAAACACACGTATCACCATGGATACCACCCCCCCCCCCCCTGTATCAATGGAGAATGACTGCCGATACAGTTTCAGTTTCAGTTTCAGTGGCTCAAGGAGGCGTCACTGCGTTCGGACAAATCCATATGCGCTACACCACATCTGCTAAGCAGATGCCTGACCAGCAGCGTAACCCAACGCGCTTAGTCAGGCCTTGAGAAAAAAAAAAAGGTGAATAAATAATAGATAAGCTTACATAAATAAATAAATAATAATTATGATATAAAAAAAGGTAGTAGTAATGATAATAATAATAATAAATAAATACAGCGGGATACAAATGGTCATACACTTAAAAAAACCCACTCGTAGATAACGAATGAACGTGGGAGTTACAGCCCACTCGCGCGGACAAAACGAACGAAAGTTAGTTTAGTATGTTTAGATGGGCAATAACCGATAAGTCATAACAACGACAAGCAAATGCTCGCATCTTGTCAAGCCGATGCCATCTTAAAAAAAAAAAAAAAAAAAAAAAAAGAGAAAAAAAGTCAAGCTGACACATGCTGCTGAACGATCGAGACGGACAACGAACCTCGACAGGAATACCAAAGGAACCCCCTCGTCACCAGTCTCACGCTATGAAAGGTGCTCTGCAGTGAAAAGACCACAAAATTATCATGTTTTTATTCTATCATTAAAAAAAGAAATTGCTGATTTGAAACATTATTACTAAGTCAAATGTTTCTTTACGTTGATATTAATTGTTTTCAAAAACACTCACGAAGGCCAATGTTTATTCACACTGATTCATACTGTTTTGAGACATTCTCACGAAGACCACTGTTTCTTTACATTGGTTAATACTGTTTTGATATATTCTCACAATGTCAATGTTTTTTGTTTGGTTTGTTTTTTGTTGCTTTTGTTGTTGTTGTTGTTGTTGTTGTTGTTGTTTTACATTGCTTGATATTATTTTGAGACATTCTCACGAAAGCCAATGTCTCTTTGTATTGGTTAAGGCTGTTCTGAGACATTCTCACGAAAGCCATTGACTCTTTGCATTGGTTAAGGCTGTTCTGAGACATTCTCACGAAAGCCATTGACTCTTTGCATTGGTTAAGGCTGTTCTGAGACATTCTCACGAAAGCCATTGACTCTTTGCATTGTTTAAGGCTGTTCTGAGACATTATCACGAAACCCTATACTCTTTGCATTGGTTAAGGCTGTTCTGAGACATTCTCACGAAAGCCATTGACTCTTTGCATTGGTTAAGGCTGTTCTGAGACATTCTCACGAAAGCCATTGACTCTTTGCATTGGTTAAGACTGTTCTGAGACATTCTCACGAAAGCCAATGTTTCGTCACATTGGTTAAAGACTGTTTTGAGACATTCTCACGAAAGCCATTGACTCTTTGCATTGGTTAAGACTGTTCTGAGACATTCTCACGAAAGCCATTGACTCTTTGCATTAGTTAAGACTGTTCTGAGACATTCTCACGAAAGCCAATGTTTCGTTACGTTGGTTAAAGACTGTTTTGAGACATTCTCACGAAAGCCATTGACTCTTTGCATTGGTTAAGACTGTTCTGAGACATTCTCACAAAAGACATTGACTCTTTGCATTGATTAAGGCTGTTCTGAGACATTCTCACGAAAGCCATTGACTCTTTGCATTGGTTAAGGCTGTTCTGAGACATTCTCACGAAAGCCATTGACTCTTTGCATTGGTTAAGGCTGTTCTGAGACATTCTCACGAAAGCCATTGACTCTTTGTATTGGTTAAGGCTGTTCTGAGACATTCTCACGAAAGCCATTGACTCTTTGCATTGGTTAAGGCTGTTCTGAGACATTCTCACGAAAGCCATTGACTCTTTGCATTGGTTAAGGCTGTTCTGAGACATTCTCACGAAAGCCAATGTTTCGTTACGTTGGTTAAAGACTGTTTTGAGACATTCTCACGAAAGCCATTGACTCTTTGCATTGGTTAAGACTGTTCTGAGACATTCTCACGAAAGCCATTGACTCTTTGCATTGGTTAAGGCTGTTCTGAGACATTCTCACGAAAGCCATTGACTCTTTGCATTGGTTAAGGCTGTTCTGAGACATTCTCACGAAAGCCATTGACTCTTTGCATTGGTTAAGGCTGTTCTGAGACATTCTCACGAAAGCCATTGACTCTTTGCATTGGTTAAGGCTGTTCTGAGACATTCTCACGAAAGCCATTGACTCTTTGCATTGGTTAAGACTGTTCTGAGACATTCTCACGAAAGCCATTGACTCTTTGCATTGGTTAAGGCTGTTCTGAGACATTCTCACGAAAGCCATTGACTCTTTGCATTGGTTAAGACTGTTCTGAGACATTCTCACGAAAGCCATTGACTCTTTGCATTGGTTAAGGCTGTTCTGAGACATTCTCACGAAAGCCATTGACTCTTTGCATTGGTTAAGACTGTTCTGAGACATTCTCACGAAAGCCATTGACTCTGCATTGGTTAAGGCTGTTCTGAGACATTCTCACGAAAGCCATTGACTCTTTGCATTGGTTAAGGCTATTCCGAGACATTCTCACGAAAGCCTTTGACTCTTTGCATTGGTTAAGGCTGTTCTGAGACATTCTCACGAAAGCCATTGACTCTTTGCATTAGTTAAGACTGTTCTGAGACATTCTCACGAAAGCCAATGTTTCGTTACGTTGGTTAAAGACTGTTTTGAGACATTCTCACGAAAGCCATTGACTCTTTGCATTGGTTAAGACTGTTCTGAGACATTCTCACGAAAGCCATTGACTCTTTGCATTGGTTAAGGCTGTTCTGAGACATTCTCACGAAAGCCATTGACTCTTTGCATTGGTTAAGGCTGTTCTGAGACATTCTCACGAAAGCCATTGACTCTTTGCATTGGTTAAGGCTGTTCTGAGACATTCTCACGAAAGCCATTGACTCTTTGCATTGGTTAAGGCTGTTCTGAGACATTCTCACGAAAGCCATTGACTCTTTGCATTGGTTAAGACTGTTCTGAGACATTCTCACGAAAGCCATTGACTCTTTGCATTAGTTAAGACTGTTCTGAGACATTCTCACGAAAGCCATTGACTCTTTGCATTGGTTAAGGCTGTTCTGAGACATTCTCACGAAAGCCATTGACTCTTTGCATTGGTTAAGACTGTTCTGAGACATTCTCACGAAAGCCATTGACTCTTTGCATTGGTTAAGACTGTTCTGAGACATTCTCACGAAAGCCATTGACTCTTTGCATTAGTTAAGACTGTTCTGAGACATTCTCACGAAAGCCAATGTTTCGTTACGTTGGTTAAAGACTGTTTTGAGACATTCTCACGAAAGCCATTGACTCTTTGCATTGGTTAAGACTGTTCTGAGACATTCTCACAAAAGACATTGACTCTTTGCATTGATTAAGGCTGTTCTGAGACATTCTCACGAAAGCCATTGACTCTTTGCATTGGTTAAGGCTGTTCTGAGACATTCTCACGAAAGCCATTGACTCTTTGCATTGGTTAAGGCTGTTCTGAGACATTCTCACGAAAGCCATTGACTCTTTGTATTGGTTAAGGCTGTTCTGAGACATTCTCACGAAAGCCATTGACTCTTTGCATTGGTTAAGGCTGTTCTGAGACATTCTCACGAAAGCCATTGACTCTTTGCATTGGTTAAGGCTGTTCTGAGACATTCTCACGAAAGCCAATGTTTCGTTACGTTGGTTAAAGACTGTTTTGAGACATTCTCACGAAAGCCATTGACTCTTTGCATTGGTTAAGACTGTTCTGAGACATTCTCACGAAAGCCATTGACTCTTTGCATTGGTTAAGGCTGTTCTGAGACATTCTCACGAAAGCCATTGACTCTTTGCATTGGTTAAGGCTGTTCTGAGACATTCTCACGAAAGCCATTGACTCTTTGCATTGGTTAAGGCTGTTCTGAGACATTCTCACGAAAGCCATTGACTCTTTGCATTGGTTAAGGCTGTTCTGAGACATTCTCACGAAAGCCATTGACTCTTTGCATTGGTTAAGACTGTTCTGAGACATTCTCACGAAAGCCATTGACTCTTTGCATTGGTTAAGGCTGTTCTGAGACATTCTCACGAAAGCCATTGACTCTTTGCATTGGTTAAGACTGTTCTGAGACATTCTCACGAAAGCCATTGACTCTTTGCATTGGTTAAGGCTGTTCTGAGACATTCTCACGAAAGCCATTGACTCTTTGCATTGGTTAAGACTGTTCTGAGACATTCTCACGAAAGCCATTGACTCTGCATTGGTTAAGGCTGTTCTGAGACATTCTCACGAAAGCCATTGACTCTTTGCATTGGTTAAGGCTATTCCGAGACATTCTCACGAAAGCCTTTGACTCTTTGCATTGGTTAAGGCTGTTCTGAGACATTCTCACGAAAGCCATTGACTCTTTGCATTAGTTAAGACTGTTCTGAGACATTCTCACGAAAGCCAATGTTTCGTTACGTTGGTTAAAGACTGTTTTGAGACATTCTCACGAAAGCCATTGACTCTTTGCATTGGTTAAGACTGTTCTGAGACATTCTCACGAAAGCCATTGACTCTTTGCATTGGTTAAGGCTGTTCTGAGACATTCTCACGAAAGCCATTGACTCTTTGCATTGGTTAAGGCTGTTCTGAGACATTCTCATGAAAGCCATTGACTCTTTGCATTGGTTAAGGCTGTTCTGAGACATTCTCACGAAAGCCATTGACTCTTTGCATTGGTTAAGGCTGTTCTGAGACATTCTCACGAAAGCCATTGACTCTTTGCATTGGTTAAGACTGTTCTGAGACATTCTCACGAAAGCCATTGACTCTTTGCATTAGTTAAGACTGTTCTGAGACATTCTCACGAAAGCCATTGACTCTTTGCATTAGTTAAGACTGTTCTGAGACATTCTCACGAAAGCCATTGACTCTTTGCATTGGTTAAGGCTGTTCTGAGACATTCTCACGAAAGCCATTGACTCTTTGCATTGGTTAAGACTGTTCTGAGACATTCTCACGAAAGCCATTGACTCTTTGCATTGGTTAAGACTGTTCTGAGACATTCTCACGAAAGCCATTGACTCTTTGCATTGGTTAAGGCTGTTCTGAGACATTCTCACGAAAGCCATTGACTCTTTGCATTGGTTAAGGCTGCTCTGAGACATTCTCACGAAAGCCATTGACTCTTTGCATTGGTTAAGGCTGTTCTGAGTCATTCGCACGAAAGCCATTGACTCTTTGCATTGGTTAAGACTTTCTGAGACATTCTCACGAAAGCCAATGTTTCGTTACATTGGTTAAAGACTGTTCTGAGACATTCTCACGAAAGCCAGTGTTTCGTTACGTTGGTTAAAGACTGTTTTGAGACATTCTCACGAAAGCCAATGTTTCGTTACATTTATGCAAGTTCATAGCTCAGCACCGAAATAATATGAAATGAAACGATAGGATGAGATATGATATGCGATACTGTATGCCATGCTATATTCAAATGAGTGGTGCTGTATGTGGCGACACAATTGCACCGAATGGGACAGATGCCTGAATTTTACACTTCATAATTTGCCATAATGGACAAGAATAAATAAAGCGTATTGTCGAATACATTCCACGATGAATATGATTCAACACTTAAAAATGCACAAAAGAATGACTAAGATGTAGATGTAGTAGCAGCAGCAGTGGTAGTAGTTGTAGCAGCTGCAGTAGTAGTAGTAGTAGCAACAGTAGAAGCAGCAGCAGCAGCAGTTGTTGTAGCAATGGCCTTTGTCTGCCTCGTAAGATAGTGCAGTGAATTTGCGTTTGTTGGTTAGTGAATGAATAAAGAATAATTCTGTACATGAAATAAATGAACAAATACATAAACAAACAACTAAATAAAATATACAATTAGTATAAGATAATTCAAGACAAAGTAATAAATAAACAAATAAATAAATAAATAAATCTTCTTCTTCTTCTTCTTCATCTTCTTCTTCGAGGGCTGCAACTCCCACGTTCACCCGTATGTACACGAGTGGGCTTTTACGTGTATTACCGTTTTTACCCCCGCTACGTAGGCAGCCGTACTCCGTTTTCGGGGGCAAATAAATAGATAAATAAGCAAATAAGCCCACAAACTTGAAAAAAAAGAAGAAGGAGAAGAAAAGCGCCACAGAACGGTGGGAACCCTGTCACACACCGCGGGGGCCGATAGATGTCCCAGATTAGACAAAGGACACCCACAACAAAAGCCCCGGCCGTAAGACCTGCCGAGAGAAATGAGCGTGTGAGACGATGACGAAAGAGAGGAAAGAAAGAGAGAGGGTGGTGGAAGGGGGGATGGGGATGGGGGGGGGGAGGTAAGAGAATGTTACCCGTTGAAAAACGGTTAAGTCCCCCTTCTCCTGTCACGTCTATTAGTCACCCGACAGCAAGGGGGGGACACAGGGTCCTGCTGACAGTGCAAAAGGAACGAGACGAATGCGCTTGTCAGGTCCGATGACTCTTTGCGATACCTACAAGTGGCGAGTCTAATTGCTGTCTTTGATGGATTTATCTCCCCCTCCTACCCACGACAGGACCCCCCATAACCCCCATTCCCGCCCCCTCCCCCACTCGCCACCTTCCAACTCTCTACTCCCCCCTTCCCCCCCAGAACCCCGCCCCCCCCCCCCCCACACACACACACACTCACTCGGCGGACCCTTCTTTCTCCACCTACCTCCCATGTGAAAGGTTTTTTAAATGTTGAATGCGAAAAGAAGCTGGGAAGTCATAGGAGGGGATTTCTTGCAGCGAAGAATTAAGGAAGAGGCGGTGGAGGAGAAGAGGAGAGGGGGACACACACACACACACACACACACACAAAAAAAAAAAAAAAAGGTGGTTAGCACAAACCAAGTTCTGAGCATAAATTCAGCTCTTCCCCACCATGTTTTGTGGACAGATTAATGGATACTCTACACACCCACCGCGCAAAAGAAAATCCAGACATATGTGAGAATCTTAGCGCGTACATAGGAGATAAATACAGTCCAGAATGATGGCCGTCTGGGAGGTCGGAAGTTCTGAACAATGAAGTCAGTACAAAAGGTGACGAGGAGAGGTGTGTGTGTGTGTGTGTGTGTGTGTAGTGGGCGGAGGGGGGGGGGGGGTTCGGGGGGGTTGGGGGGGGGGGGCAGAGCACACACACACACACACACACACACACACACAGAGAGAGAGAGAGAGAGAGAGAGAGAGAGAGAGAGAGAGAGAGAGAGAGAAGAGCTGGAGATGGTTTGGGACTTTCCGTGTATTGGAATTGGATGAATGAGAATTTCTTTGGAATTGGTGGCATGGGAATATATAATATATCTTAACTTCATTTTATTTGTTTATCTATTTATTTATCTATTTATATATTTTTTCATTCATTTCTTTATTCATTTATTTTTCTGTTTTTTGTTTGTTTGTTTGTTTGTTTGTTTATTCATTCGTGCATTTATTTATTTATTTATTCATTGATTCGTGCATTTATTTATCTGTTTATCTATTCCTTCATTCATTCATTTATTTATCTTTCTCTCTCTCTCTCTCCTTCCTTCTGTCACTTCCTCCCTTCCCCTCCCTCTCTATCTCCGCCATCCAGTGAAATGCTGCCATCGTTTTTCCCCACCCTAACCCCACTCTTCGTCCATTCTTGCTCACCACAACTTCATCCACCCCACCCCACCCCCAGACCTTCCTTGCAGCCCTCCCCCCCCCAACAAATAAACACACACACACACACACACACACACACACACGCACACAAACAGAGAGAGAGAAAGAGAGAGAGAGAAAGGGAGAGAGAGAGATAGTGAGAGAGAGAGAGAGAACAAAACGAAAATGTTTTAATGAACTTTGGCCATGGACTACAAGAGACAGAGACAGAGACAAACTGGACTTGTGCCACGAAACAACTTGTCGGTCAGATATGTGGGAACGATCCTCCAAGTGGTCAACTTGACAACATCCGTGACGTAAATTCCAGAGGGTCCCACACATTCCCCGACAGCCTGACGACACTCACTTTCCCTTGGACAAGCGTACCTGGCTGAATGAACTATCCATCCCCTCCCCCCACCCGCCCCCCTCAGCCTCCGCCACACCTCCGGTGTGTGTGTGTGTGGTGGGAGGACAGGAGGGGCGAGGAGATGGGGGTATGTGGGTGGTGACGGCCATGGGTTTGGTGGTATTTTTTGGGGGGAGGGGGTTGGGGGGTTGTCTTGGGGAGGGGTCAACATTGCATGCCTCATCCCTCCCCTCCAGCCCTCCCTGTCGTCCCTTCCCTGTGGCGCTGGGGGTCTTCTACTAGAACGTGAATTTTGTCCGGGGGTTCTGTTTGTTCCTGGGGGCCCCAGGGTCTGCAGGGGGGGGGGGGGGGAGGGTGGTCTCATCACCACCACCACCACCACCACCACACAAAGCTCTTTGCACCAGGGGCGCTGGGACCCAACAAGCCTCGGGAAGGACCTCAAACAGGTTGTTGCCAGAAACAAAGGATGCGGAGAGGGAGGCCGTTTGGTTGGGGGAGGTGGGGGAGTGGGGGGGTGAGGGGGGATTGACGGGGGTGATGGTGGAGAAGGAAGGGCCTGGTCAGTGGGTGGATGATGAGAAGGGGATATTCTCCCCTGTCCTCTGATCCTCCCCCCTCACCCCCACCCCCCCTCACCCCCCATCCCACCACAGATCCACCATGAATTTCCAAAAGGTAGAGAGAGAGAAGAGGTCTTCTTATTGATGCATTCGCTACAAGAGTTAAGTACACACACACATTCACACTTTTCAAGAATAGGAGTGTGTCTGAGAGAGAAGGTGAGGGCTGATGTTCGTTTTCTCGTTTTTTTGTGAAAGAAGGATAAGGACGATAGGGTTTACGTAGGGATTTCGTGAGAGATTGGAGAAGGGGGGTAAGGGTAAGGATGTTTGGGTTTAGGGAGGGGTTTGTTAAGGGAGTAAGAATAGTAGGATTTGTGGAGGGGGTTTGGTAAGGGACTGGGAAAGGGGGAGGTGTAAGAATGGAAGGGTTTGTGGAGGGGTTTGGTAAGGGACTGGGAAAGGGGGAGGTGTAAGAATGGAAGGGTTTGTGGAGGGGTTTGGTAAGGGACTGGGAAAGGGGGAGGTGTAAGAATGGAAGGGTTTGTGGAGGGGTTTGGTAAGGGACTGTGGAAAGTGGGAGGTGTAAGAATGGAAGGGTTTGTGGAGGGGTTTGGTAAGGGACTGGGAAAGGGGGAGGTGTAAGGATGGAAGGGTTTGTGGAGGGGTTTGGTAAGGGACTGGGAAAGGGGGAGGTGTAAGGATGGAAGGGTTTGTGGAGGGGTTTGGTAAGGGACTGGGAAAGGGGGAGGTGTAAGGATGGAAGGGTTTGTGGAGGGGTTTGGTAAGGGACTGGGAAAGGGGGAGGTGTAAGGATGGAAGGGTTTGTGGAGGGGTTTGGTAAGGGACTGTGGAAGGGTTTGTGGAGGGGTTTGGTAAGGGACTGTGGAAAGGGGTAGGGGTGGTAAGGCTTAGTGATGGGTTTGGTAAGGGATTGGGGAAGGGGGTAGGAGTAAGAATGGTAGGGTTTGGGGGGGAGGCTTTGGGTAAGGGACTGGAGAAAGGGGAGGGAGAAGGTGATAGGGTTTGGGGAGGGGTCTGGAAAGGGACTGGAGAAGGGATGGGGTAAGGATGGTAGGGTTAAGGGAGGGTTTGTTCCGGGATTGGAGAGGTAAGTATGGTAGGACTTAGGGAGGTGTTTGGTAAGGGATTAGAGAAGGTTGGGGTAAAGATGGTAGGGTTTTGGTAGGGGTTTTATAAGGAACTGGGAAAGGGGGTAGGGGTAAGGGTGGACGGGTTTGGGGAGGGGTTCAGTGATGGATTGGGGACAGGGGTAGGGGTAAAGATGATAGGGTTTTGAGAAGGGTTTAGTAAGGGATTGTAGGGTTTGTGGAGGGGTTTGGTAAGAAACTGGGAAAGGGAGAGGAGCCATGATGGAAGGGGTTGGGGAGGGTTTAGAAATGGATTGGGGACAGGGGTAGGGGTGAAGATGGTAGGGTTTGTGGAGGGGTTTGGTAAGGGATTGGAGAAGGGGTTTGGGCTAAGGATGGTAGGGTTTAGGGAGGGTTTGTTAGGGGATTGGAGAAGGAATGTAAGGGTAAAGATTGTAGGGTTTGGGGAGGGGTTTAGTAAGGCATTGGGAAAGGGGGCAGGGTTAAGGATGATATGATTTAGGGGGCGGTTCGGTTTAGTGAGGGATTGGAGAAAGGGTACGCATAAGGATGATAGGGATGGGGAGGGCTTTTTTTAAGGGATTACAGAAGGTGATAGAGGTAAGGATGATAGGATTTAGGAAGGGGTTTGGTGAGGAATTGGAGAGGGGGTAGGAGTAAGGATAGTAGGGTTGGTGGAGCGGTCTGGTAAGGGGTTAGAGAAGGGGATAAGAGTAAGGATGGTATGAGTTAGGGAGGAGTTTTTGTTAAGGGATTGGCGAAAAGGTAGGGGTAAGGCTGGTAGGATTTGGGGAGGGATAGGGTAAGGGAACGGAGACGGGGTTTGGTGCAGGGAAAACGGGGTGTGTGATGGTGTTGGCAGCATGTGACGAAATCGAAGAACTCATAGCCTGTGGAGCCCATGCTAATTCCCAACTGATAGAAACACCAAACAGTTGGACTATAGCTGTGTGTGTGTGTGTGTGTGTGTGTGTGTGTGTGTGTGTGTGTGTGTGTGTGTGTGTGTGTGTAAGCAGCAGCTGTAGAAGTTCTACCAACTGAGTAGCAGTAGCAGTAGCAGTAGTAGTAGCAGTAGCAGTAGCAGTGGGCAGAAGTAGCAGTTGTAATGGTGGCAGCAACAGTAGTTTGGCAGCAACACAGCAACAATAGCAGCATATATAGCAGTAGCGGCTGCAGCAGCAGCAGCAGCAGCAGCGAGAACAATAATACAAGCCGTGTTGGCGTCATCATAATTAAGATCAGTAGCAACAGCAGCGGCAGCCATAGCAGAGCATCAGTAGCATCGGTAGCACTAGCCGTAGTAGTAGTAGTAGTAGTAGTAGTAGTAGTAGCCTCAGTAGCAGCAGTCGTAGCAGTAATAATAGTAGTCATTGTAGCAGCAGCAGTAGTATTAGTAGTTGCAGCAGCAGCAACAGTAGTAGTAGTAGTAGTAGTAGCAGCAGCAGCAGCAACTGTAGTTTAGCAACAAAGAAACAATAGCAGCAGCAGTAGCGGCAGCAGCAGCAACAACAACAGTAGCAGTGGTAGTAGTAGCAGCAGCAGCAACAGCAGCAGCAGCAGCAGTAGTCGTAGTAGCAGCAGCAGCAGTAGTAGTAGTGGCAGTAGTAGTAGTAGTAGCAGCAGCAACAACAGCAGCAGTAGTAGCTGTAGTAGTAGCAGCAGCAGCAGTAGTGGCAGTAGTAGTAGTAGCAGCAGCAGCAGCAACAGCAGCAGCAGCAGTAGTAGTAGTGGCAGTAGTAGTAGTAGTAGTAGTAGTGGCAGTAGTAGTAGTAGTAGTAGTAGCAGCAGCAGCAACAGCAGCAGCAGTAGTAGCTGTAGTAGTAGCAGCAGCAGCAGTAGTAGTAGCAGCAGCAGCAGTACTAGCAGCAGCAACAACAACAACAGTAGCAGTAGTAGTAGTAGCAGAAGCTGCAGCAGCAACAATAACAACAGCAGCAGCAGCAGCAGCAGCAGCAGCAGCAGTAGTAGTAGTAGTAGTAGTAGCCAACCTCGTGCTCCTTCCATGCAGGCAGTAGAAAAGCAGCCCATCAAAACGTAAGCACTTCGCTAAGCCCTGGAACGATGTATGGGCACAATGACAGCCCACAGCGCCAGAAAAACTGCTCCTTCCCTAGCAGACGTCATCTGAGGTCAGGGGTCAACTTTTGAAGTCTCGCTGTGAACGGGGCTTGGCGTGGCTTCCCTTTGACCCCAGCTGGCGTATAAAACCCCACACCCTCACCCCTCCCAACCCTTCCCCCACCCTTCCCTCATTTTCTCGAGGTTTCACACTAACTAACCCATGCTTTTCATGATATAATGATCTACTCGCCTCCAATAAAATATCCATGCTTCTGTCTCTCAGTCCCCCCCCTTTTCTCTTGTTCCAACGTACAAAAAAAAAAAACCCAAAAAAAAAAAAAAGTTCCCGACACCCATTTGAGCGAATAAAAAAATATATAGATAAGTAAGTGAATAAAATGAGATAAAGTAAATAAATGGAAAACATCATCTTCATTATCATTATTATTATTAGTGGTAGTAGTAGTAGTAGTAGTATCATATTCATTCCACCGGTAATCTACTGTACAGTTTTGTGTTCGCGGAAGAAGAACAAGAAGAAGAAGAAAACAGGTACCATATCTACCGCAACATAATGGGCAATTAGGCGGTTGGGTTTCCGATCCTTTGGAGTCCGTACAGGCAATAACAGAGTCAACAGGTCTCTCTTTTTTGTTCACTTTCCCCGAGCCAGTCAGACTGCCGATGGTCAAAGTCACAAAACCCACATCAACAATAATTATGATTAACGACCACCCGATGGAGTTTCACCTCATACTAAGACACAATATTACGAGCAGGTCCCTGAATTATTGACGAACGTCTAATAAGAGTTTACTTCATCTTAAGAAGCAAAAGGCCTCTGTCTCTTTTAAATATCATCATCATCTTAGATGAAGAGACTATAAAAGAATAAATAAGAAGCAAAAGGCGAGACGGGTCACTGCACAATCAACCATTTTCACAACTTCACACACAAGACGATGAGGCGAAACAAAACTGAGTACGTATCCTGATAAACTTATTCCCCCGGACTTTACTTCGTTCTTGTGTTTTGGTTGCACTGGAGAGAAAGAACAGAGAGAAAGAAAAAAAAAAAGATTGGACGAAGATTAGTTAGACCAGGTGGGTGGAAAGAACATCAATGCGGCTTTAATAGAGTTTACTTTTATCGCGATGGTCGTTGGGTACCAGGACAGAAAGGGGAAACAACCGGGAAGGAGAGACGAGCTATACCTAGAAGAACCTCTGTCTGTTTAAAACAACCAACTACCACCACTGTACGAAAGTACGGGAAGCACCCACTGTCGTCTCCACCATGTCTTTGGAATGCCGACATGTTTGGTCGCCACCCTTTCAACACCCTGAGCCGTTTTCCGCTCGGGCCAGACTGCTGCCTCTTTGATGCGCACTGCGCAGGCGCGAGTTTGTTTGATAAGATGGCGGCGGTGTATCGTCCGGGGTTGCCGCCAGAGGGCAGCACGGCTCTCGTCACGGCGTCGCCATCATGACCCCTAGGCGTCTTCTGTGTGTTTTTTTGTTTTGTTTTTTGTTTTTTTGTTTCTTCTTCTTCTTCTTCTTCTTCTTCTTCTTCTTCTTCTTCTCTCACTAATCTGGCTTTTTGTTTGTTTGTTGCTTAGGTCTACTTTTTGTTGTTGTTGTTGTTGTTTTCCCACCGTTCACACAAACCACGATTTGGTGCATCGTTGGTAATTTTGTGTTCATTGGTGCAAAGTTGTTAAGAGTCGACGTTACTTGTTTTCTCATTGGTGCAAAGTTGTCAACATTTTGTGTTCTCTTGGATATTGTTTATTTTCTGATTGGTGCAGAGTTGTTGAGGGTCGATATTACGTGTTTCCTAATTGGTGCAGAGCTCTTGAGGGTCGACATTACGTGTTTTCTCATTGGTGCAGAGTGTTAAGGGTCGATATTACGTGTTTTCTCACTGGTACAGAGTTGTAAAGGGTCGATGTTACTCGTTTCCTCATTGGTACAGGGTTATAGAGGGTCGACTTAACGTGTTTTCTGATTTAGTATCAGTATATATCACAAGAAAAACAGTTCACACAAACAAGCTCATGCTACTGTTTACCATTTAGGGCTGGATGTTATTATTATTATTATTTTTTTTTTTTTAATAAAAGAAAGACGAAGTTGTGCTTACTCCACCGTGAAGTAAAAATTCGTTCCGTTTCGTTTCGTTTGGTACAAAAATAGAACACGTTCACAGATCAGGGTTTGTGTGTACAAGAAAAAAAAGCGGTTTGTTTTCAAACTAAGAGGATAGACATTTACAGCACCAAGATAAAAGCTATTTATTGTACATGTGGTTTTGATAGCATTAGTTTCCATCCATAGGTGAGGAGTCTGCTGTTCATGAGGAAATAATTATAACTCTGTGTGTGTGTGTGTGTGTGTGTGTGTGTGTGTGTGTGTGTGTGTGTGTGTGTGTGTGCTTCTCTGTGTGTGCGTCCGTGAACGTGTGTATGGGTAGGTACGCTGTCAACAGATATAACACTCTACCCATTCCCTCCATCCTCTCTCCCATCCTACGCTCTCCGGAGGATGACCTCCAGGGGTACAGACATCTCCAGCCCATACCATCAACTCCCCCGTTCCACAGTCACACAGCATGACCCCATTGGGGGCTCTAGTAGTCTAGTAATTCTGTGAGAAAAAGTGGCCGAACCTCAAAATAATTGCAAGAAAACGTTTTTTTGGCTCTACGTGTTCAGAATTTTTCGCTCTATCACCCATAAAAAATCGAAGATAATCGAACATCAGATAAGATCAGGAAAATTAAATAAAGAAAAATAAATAGGCCGAGATGGAAGAAAAAGCACACCATACTTTTTTGCTGCCGCAGCTTGTCATTCGCGCCTTGTCAAGTCGGGCTCTGCGGGCAGGCCTGGTTCCTCCCCGCGCTTTCTCACTCCGTGCAGTGAAACCTGTTTCGTACTTCCCTGACCGTAGTGAAAGTTTTACGCTGATTTGTTGGCAATTAGTAATTCCGGAATAATAAAACATACTTATAACTGTCAATTGAATCAGTTACTGAACTGATATATGTTATCTTGTTCCTAATTTGCATCTAGACAGACAGCACGAAAGTGGCGTTGAAGAAAGGTTCACATGTTGCCTTCGCAAAATGTGGTGTTGAAGTATGGTGAACCATGCGCTTAAAAAAATATTTTGCTGAAGAAATTACAATATTCAACTTTATTAAGTAATTGTATGTAAAATGGAAACGGAGGGTCATCAAGGCACTTGTGTGATCTGAAGTGACGACAAGCCATTGTCTGGGTTCTAAAAACATTGATTTATTTTGTTTGTTTGTTTGTTTTTCTATTTATGTATTTATCAATTTACTTATTCATCTATTTGTTTTTATCTTTAGTTTGTTAGTTACACATTTATCATTCAGTTTATTTTTGTTTATTCATTTATTTATCTAATTATGAACTGTCTTGTTTGTTTCATTTTATTTATTATTATTATCTTCTGTCGTGGGGGTATTTCAAACAACTGTGTGTGTGTGTGTGTGTGTGTGTGTGTGTGTAAGAAAGAGAGAGGGAGAGGCAAAACATTATTTTGAATTTGAAAGCAGATTATCACCAAATGTGGATATGCGCACACTAACACACATGCGCGCGCAAAATGTGTCATTCATGTAGATGTTTTGTCCACTGTGACCTGGAAGCGTGGAATTCATACATGAGATGTTGTCTATTCTAATGGATTCATCTATGTCAGATCCTGACAGTCTGTGCACATTGTTAACGTGAAAGGCAATGTATAAGCAGAGAGACTTATTCACACAAAGCTGTCTTTATACGTCTTAAGGTTGCATTTTTAAAATATACACTTACATTTTGCAGACATTCTTTACCAATAAGTATAGATGCAAGTCTGAAAAAAACCCAACATATTGCGATTATTTTGGGATTAGACCACTTTTTATCATAGAATTACTGGACTGATTCATAATAATGTCCATCCTCACAAAGGCTTCCCTCTCAGTGTTGTTCTTCAGCGGTTGTCACCTGTGCTGAGTTCGAATAATGTATTCCATGACACTCTCCACATGCTGGCGAGTCGTCAAAACCTTGTTTTCTGCAGGTACACCTTTTTGTCACAGTCACACTCGAAATCACAGCGGATAATGCACAGAAGCTTGGAAGGAGCAGGAGGCAAGTCTGTTGTGCAAGGCTGCACCATCTGGTTGTCAACAATTTTCCAGCCCAATTGTCCCAGCACAAGTGTGTCATTTCCACTGTTGGACTTGCAAATATGTCCTCAAACTGTGGTATTTGGTAGCAGAGGACGTTGGGGGCAGTGAGTGAACTTGTATGAATGTTGTCCCAGACGCTACCTTTGAACAGAACATCATGTATCTAATCTTGTCAAGGGTGGACGCTGTCTTCCTATCATACAAAGACAAGAGCATCTGCTCAGCAGCAACAATATCATCTTTCTCTACGTTCTTCAGGAATGTCTCTGCCAGTTCACAAAGTCGTTCTGAGCTCAGGAATTTCTGGAAACCTGTCCGTTTGCCAGTTCCAAAAGCTCGGGACGTTGTGTCACAACCTATAGCTGCATGGATGACAGGCAAGATATGACATAAGCTGCTAAGTGAACTCTGAAACTGCTTGATGTTCCAGCACCTGAACGGCTTTCTGCTTTTCTTGAGAAAGACTTCCTCTGAATCACTTTTGAAATGACAGACCAAAAGGACTAAAAGATCTGTGTCATCGTGAAACCCCTGTCTCTTTGCCTTTTGCACTTTCCTGAACCTCAGCAACAATCATGCAGTCAGCATCTCCTTCAGAACAGAAAGTCACGCATCCGTTGTTCCGCAGCTTACAAGAAAGCAAGTCAATAAAACGTTGCTTGTTTTTATGATTAGCCAGAAACAGGTCTTTCCCGATATGCAGGGTCATGTCTGGGGTAAACTGAACCTCAGTGGACGACTTTCCCTCAGTTCTGCATATATATGTGACGTCTTTTGTGCTTGGGCCACTTGTATAGCCATCACAGGCTTCTTGTACTTCTGTCGCACATGTCTGACTAAGTTTCAATGATGGAAATGTAAGTTGAGCCACGAGACAAGGGATTTTTTTGAGAAGTGCCTCTCCATGCAGAACAAACGCACGCCACCAAGAAAGGCACTCTCTTGCATGGGTTTGGAAACTCTCTTCCAGATCTCATCAGCAAGAAGGGCTTTATTTCTTTGACGAAGAAAAATAGAAGACTTAGAAAGAGATGATGGGTGACTCGACAGCTCATATCTGAACACCTCACACTTGTCCTCGTATTTAGTGCCTGCGGCTGAAACCAGGCGCTGAAACAGAAGTTGAGGTTCGATAGCCACCACTTCTGCATCGATCTTGACAGTGTTTATGGAGGCCATCGTAACAGCCTGTTCTGACCTAAAGGTGTATTCCGTGGCTTTGTGGCTTTCCATCTTCAAGATTTTATTTCCCAATAGGTTTGCCTTGTGTGCATCCACCTTGGTGTTTGCAACCATACCTGTGGCTGTATTCTTCAAAACAGGACCAGCAATGAAAGAATCTCTCTCTTCCAGGACAGCAAGGATGACCATCATGTCGTGACCATCCTGCCTCTTTCTGGCAATGCTGATGTCTTTGTGCTGTTCACTTGAGAAAGACAACCCGGTGATGTTCTGAACTGACGTATTGATGTCAGCACAAGTGGGCATTGATAGAAGCCATGCTGCACGTTGGGATTCTGACATTCCACGATCACGTGTCATCCTCCCTGTTGATTTGATGTTTCTTATCAACACTTGCTCAATAAAAGATCGACAGAAAGACCAGCCAAGTAGCGATCACTTCTGCGGAAAACATGATGACCTTCTTGAAATTTGTTATACACGTCAGGGTTGGTTTGTTCAAGTTGCACCATATCTTGTAGGTACAGCTGGATTGACTTTGTGTACAGACTGTGACCAGCTGAAGCAAGAAAAGGTATCATCTCCCGCAATGTACTCAGGTGAAGATGCCAGCTGCCGTCCTCTCTGCCTTCAGAAAACGTCGTAAAATATCTGAGCTGCATGTATTGCAACCACAAGGCAGCTGTGGGGTATTGTTTTCGCTCCTCCTTCTTTGCATCCAACTTGTCAGAAATTCTGGAGATAAGATGCGTGTTTGCCTCAAGGTCATGAGCTACAAGTTTGCCCTCCATGAGAGAAATTATACAAAGCCAGTCCATGATCAAGATCTTCATCTCACATTGGTTTGGTGAAGTCCGTGTGATCAGTAGTATTTAATTTGAAAGTGTCAGTTGAATTTTGAAGTTCATTTTGAACTTGTTGATCCACTTGTTCCAAATGAAGGTCTTCTGGAACAAGATCTAGGTTCTGTGTAGTTGGCAGCTTGACTCCACATGTTTTAGCAGTCACGAGTGCGTTTAAGCAAAGAGTCCACTAAAATGTCCCCTTCCTGCTCGTGTCACTGCTTTTCCTTGCATCATGTGCATGACAGCGTTTGGAGAGAAGGGCAGTTCCAGAACCTTTAACCAATTGCAACCCACTGCCCTCCATCAACCGTCCAATGCAGCCTCAGAAGCTCATTTCAGCATGGAAAGCACCAAGCGCAGCACCATCGACTTCATATAACTGGCAGGAGGCTCATTAGCAAGATGTCCTTGGCTTTCCACCAGAGTGGTTGATCGAGAGTCAGGACAGGTGTTGAGTTGTGTCGTGTGACCTCTTTTGTGATGAAATGCATGGTAGAGTAGTGACAGGCCATATCACTTGGACTGAAGTCGATTATGGGCAGGAAGCCAGAGATGCCACAGTGACTGCCCATGTGAACAGCTTGCATCATACCTGACAAACCAGGCCTCTCTCTCTGTCTGTCTGTCTCTCTTCTGTTGCAACATTCTGTTTATACACAGATATGCATCGTGCGTTAAAATCATACTGACTAGCTTTTCTGTATTCTGTCATTTGATGAAATTCGTTTGTTCTCTGGCATATACATTTATGTAATACCTACTATTCTTTTCTTTTTCATAAAATGGGGGTAGTACGTAAGAAAAGTCTTCCTGTGCTTGTTCTTTTCCTTCAGTAAACAAGATTCCTTCTGTTAGTTCTCTCTCTCTCTCTCTCTCTCTCATACTCAGACCTAATTAAGTAGAATTAATGTCAAGTCCATGAATATTATGATATTGTGTCATCTATTCAAGTGTTATAATACCCCTTCCCATGCCCACCCCCAGTCCCCTGGTTTTGAATTGTGGTCCATGGCCAAAGTTCATTAAAGCAATTTCGTTCGTTCGTTCGTTCGTTCTCTCTCTCTCTCTCTCTCTCTCTCTCTCTCTCTCTCTTCTTCTTCTTCTTCTTCTTCTTCTTCTTCTTCTCAGCTCCGTCCCTCTCCTTCCTAACCCCTCCCTCGCCCTTCCGCCTTCCTAGCACGCGCGCGCGCACACACACACACACACAACCACACACACACTCATACACACACACTTTCACAGTCAGTAGTTAAATGGAGATAAACAACAACCAAACAAAAAAAACACCAGACAAACAAAAGAAAACAATAAAAGCTAAGCCTTGAAGACAGTGCTTAAGAAAATAAACAAACGAATACATATGAAATAAACACTGATGGGAACGAAAGCCCACAAACTTACTTTAAAAAAATGTTATTATCACCTTTGCAGCCCTTTTCCGATAGTACGGAAAATGTTTTGTCAACACTGCAGGGGTGTTTGCAAATCACACATGTGTCTTGATGTTAGTCCATTTCCATTTTGCAAAGAAATCTCAAAAAAGAAAATCTTTAAATTTTCAGCGAAAGAAACTTTATATAGCGCATGGTTTACCATACTCCATACTTCACACATGCGAACACGGAGGAATCGCGCGAACCTGTCTACCCCAATGCCACTACCATGCAGTCTGTGCTTGCACACTTAAAGATCATGATAACTGTGTTTACATTTTAGTAACAGTCTAATTTGACTGTTGTAAGTACACTTGCTTTTTCGGAAACATTACTTAACAATGAAGCAATGTAAAATCATGTATGATATTCGGTACGCTCAACAGAGAAGCGTAAGATACAGTGGTAGGCAGGTTCCGCTGCGCGGACGAAATGCCGGAGAAGCGTAGTACTTAACAGGCCCATCCCCGTTGTGGCATCCTTGACAAGGTGTCAGTGACGTGACCCAGTTGAGAGTTTCAGACTCAAATATGGTGTTCCGTTCGCGCCATCTCCTTGTGTTTATTTTTCTTTATTTAATTTTCCTGCTCTTATCTGACATTCGATTTTCTTCGATTTTTTACAGGTGATAGTGTGAAAAATCCTGAATACAAAGAGCCAAAAAAACCTTTTCTTGCAATTTTTTTGAGGTATTTTCGTAATTTTCTTAGACTATAGGGTCCATCCCTCTTTTCCCAGACAGGGGCCTGATTAACGTGCGTTTCTAATAACTCTTTATGGCTTGCTTAATGAACCTGCGCAGTGTCGTTAAAACAAGTTTATGAACTTGGGTGCAGCCGTTCGGTCTCCAGCTCTCTCTGGGATTAATGTAATGGACGCAAAAAAAAAAAAGATAGATTTAAATGTGAAGAGATAGTAAGTGTGGAAACATCTCTGCCTGTCCGTCCGTCTGTCTGTCTGTCTCTCTCTCTCTCTAACTCTCAGTCTCTGCTGTTTGACAGGTTTGACATGCACGAAGTTCTGCTCATTTTTATGTGATATTTGTGTTTAAAAGTACAGCAAACTATTTGAAATCCGAAGTCTCTCTCTGTCTGTGTCATGAAAAGATTGTCTTCATTCAATCAAGCTTCCCCGGAATTGTGTCTGATTTTTTTTTTAAATGTTGGATTTCCAAGTGTAGCCCATTGTGTGGTCTGGTTCTGAGTTGCGGGGTTGTGCGGTTTTAGCAAAGTTACGTTTAACTGTGAGTGCTTGCATCGAAAAAGTAATTTGGTTTGTTTGTTTGTTGTTATGTTTTTTTTGTTTGTTTGGGGTTTGTGTGTGTGTGTGTGTGTGTGTGTGTGTGTGTGTGTGTGTGTGTGTGTGTGTGTGTGTGTGTTTGACTGATGACATTGTATAACGGCAAAACTGAAAATTATCCGCTACAGTTCAGTGAGTACAGTGTACGCTTAACCTGGTGTTGATGGATGAAACTAGAATATCTATGAAAACGTGCAAAATGCTGTTCGAATTAGGTGTCAGAAAACAACAACTGTATAACAGATGTACATATTTGTCTGTTTGAAAATAGTTTCGGTGCAGTGTGGTTTAATAAAGATGTAGGTAAAGTACATGATTTCATAAATATGTTCCTTTCTGTCAGCGTGTAACTGATCATAATTGGCAAACATTGAATGAACACATTCTTTTAAAACTGAAATAGATTTATATTGTATAGAACTTTTTTTTTAGCGGTAAATAAACCAAAAAACCAACCCCCCCCCCCCCCCCCCCCCCGAAAAAAAACAAACCGTAATGGATGCGAAATATGTATATTCAAGTGAAAATTGCAATAGCAAGATGCAAGATTTAGGCTAGGTGTGTCGGGTTCGTCTATTCATCTTTCCGGATGCAGGAACTATAATGATAACAATTTGGATCGCCTATTATACAAGAAAAGAAGAAAGAAGACGAGGTAAATTTCAGTTGATCTCTGCTGTTCGGCTCATGAAGACATTAGAGACAATATATTCCAAGTGAATATGGTGACCGATTTTAAGTTGAATTTATTAGCGTTCTCAAAACGGTACTATGATGTTTGCAGTTTGATCCTCCTCCTGATCAAAACATTAAAAAAAAGAAAAAAAAAAGAACAGTTCCTCTGTGTTGTTCTATAAATGCTATTTCATGTGATAATAATTTTCGATGTATGCTCAAGTGAACTCAAACAAATCTTAAAAGCACAGGTTGTCAGTTTGCCACTTTAAAAAAAAATTAAATTATGCTCTCTCTCTCTCTCTCTCTCTCTCTCTCTCTCTCTCTCTCTCTCTTCTTCTTCTTCTTCTTCTTCTTCTTCTTCTTCTTCTTCTTCTTCTTCTTCTTCTTCCATTTCTGCTTCATGTGATTTTTTGCTTCCATATTTCCTTCTCCTCCTTCTTCTCATAATGTTTTTCTTACTCTCCTTTCTCCTCCTTTGTCCTTTTCTGTCCCCTTCTGTTCCATCACCTCCTTCTCCTCCTTCTTCTGCTCCTTCTTCAGAGACCCACCCACCCACCCACCCCCACACGCACACCCACACCAACATCACCTCCCACCCCCCATTCCCTCTCCCCTACGTCTCCCCTTCTAGTCCCTACTGCCTTGTATTACCAGGAAACTCTTTCGTCCGGACTTGTTCAACAGGGGAAACCACTTTGCTCGCAGCCCGCGTGAGTAATGGCGCCTGAGCGGTCCATCTGACAAGCCTGGCCCCAGCCAACAGAGTGGCTTCCCTTGGTGGAAGCTCTTCATGTCGCCCCTCTGTGGTGGAGCACTCACGGCGGAGGTCAGAGGTCATGTGGGTGAGAGACGCCCCCCTTTACCGTCACGTGACTGATGGATGCTGTCCAGAAGGGGAGGGGAGGGAGCGTGGGGAGGGGGCGGGGGTGGGGTGAGGTGGGGAGTGTCCAAGAAGGGAGTGTGTAGATGTGGGGGTGGGGGAGGTAAGGTGTCCAAGGTGTGGGGAGGGAGGGG
>NC_134904.1:28751430-28777319 GCF_041734735.1 Babylonia areolata | reverse complement strand
AAGGGTGTTGTGTTCTTTCTTGAAAAAAAAAAAAAGATCGTTCTCACTCTCTTTTTCGTGCTCTCTCTGCCTGTCTGTCTGTCTGTCTGTCTCTCTCCCGATGGTTTCAGGCAGACACATCCACAGAATCGCCATGCCCTTTGTGTGCATTCAGAGCTGATGATGAAATACATTTCCTGTTTCAGTGTAAGTCATATGATGAACTGAGAAAAAAATGTGCATTCTTTGAGTTAGATATTGCTAAAAGACATGATCTCGTTGCTGCTTTATCGTCTGATGATGAAGTTATAATACAGTCGATAGCGAAATTTATTGCAGAAGCATACACATTAAGACATAGCCTTATTAACGATAACAATAACGGTAATAACGAGGAAAATAATCATGTGTAGTATCTAGTTTTGTGTGTGTTCTGATGATAAGTAAATACCGATAAATTACATAGCAACACAACAGAATGGGTGGCTGAGTTTGGTTATATTATTCCTTTTTCCTTTTTATTTTATTTTCTAAGTGTTTTTTTCATTTGTTTAAATTTGAGGAACTTTGAAAAAGAAAGAGGGTATATGAGAGGTACTACTAGATCGAGCAGACTGTGTTCTGCTATTCTTGTGTTAAACAAAAATAACCCGTCCCCCCCCCCCCTTGTCAATAGACCCTTCCAGGTAATGACAATAAAGTGTCAAAGTGTCAAAGTGTCTCTCTCTCTCTCTCCCCCTAGTCCCCCCACAGCCAATTATTCCACGTTATTTTGAAACACCTGATTTGATACAAAACAAAGAGTATGAACAAAGGATTTTATTTTTATTTTTCCAACAATGTCGACGGCACCTTACAGTGGTTAGAACTTAAGCGTTCTGGCTGCGATAACCAGGTTGGAATAACTGCATTGTGTGTATAATCTCGGAACTCAAAACTCGTTTATTTGTCGTAAAACCCATCAGATTAATCATAGACACAAAAACTAAACACAACAAACATACAAAAACAATAAGATTGTGAGGACATGCAGGATCTTCCACAAGACATAATCATGAATGGGGTACTTTAAAGCACTCGCAGACATATCTGGCCAGTTCTTGATGAAAATAGCTGATTGGCAACAGAGAACTCTGAGTTTGGATTTGTGTGTGCGTGTGTGTGTGTGTGTGTGTGTGTGTGTGTGTGTGTGTGTGTGTGTTGAGAGAGAGAGAGAGAGAGAGGGGGGGGGGGAGGGGTATATCAAGGGCCTCAGACGAACACCCAAAATGTCTGGGGCTGTTCTGTTAGAGGGGGGTGGTGGAAATAAAGAATCCATGACCCGCACGTGCTGTCAAACCTCCTGGCGACCAGCACGCGCGCGCCACGCAGGCGAAAGTATCAGATTTCGCCTGTACGCTGTGCCTTCCCTCCTCCGTCCCCTCAAGTCATACGGCGCTTATGTTTCAAAAGACATCGTTTTTTGTTGTTTTTGCGTTCCCATTACTCCTCTTTCTTCCTTGCCTCTTGTCTCTTTCTCTCTGTCTCTTGTCTCTCTGTCTGTCTGTCGGTCTCTCTCTCTGTGTCTATCTGTCTCTCAATATACACGTACACTGTGTCTCTCTGTCTGTGTCTGTCTGTCTGTCTCTCTCTGTCTCT
Source organism: Babylonia areolata (assembly GCF_041734735.1). Taxonomy (NCBI): domain Eukaryota; kingdom Metazoa; phylum Mollusca; class Gastropoda; order Neogastropoda; family Buccinidae; genus Babylonia; species Babylonia areolata. The sequence continues at coordinate 28,775,702 of NC_134904.1, read as the reverse complement.
TGCTATCTCTGTCTCTCTCTCTCTATTGCACCCTCCCCCCCCACACACACACACAGTACCCCCACTCCATCTTCTCCACCTCTTTCCTTACTCCCCTTTCACTCGCCATGTGTATTGTGGTCAAAGGTTGGTTTGCGCTAAACTTTTCGAGTTCTTTCTGTCTCTGTGATCTCTGTCCCTGTTTCTCTGTCTCTGTCTCTCTATGCTTGTCTCTGTCTCTGTCTCTTTCTCCCCCTCTCTCCTCCTTTCTCTTTCTACCTCATCCCCTACCAGTCTCTTTCTTAGGCCATGCCAACAATCTCAAATCCTTGAGAAATAATGATTTAAAAAAATAATAATAAAATGTCAGATTCTTATTTGCATCTTTATCTCTCTGTTGCCATCTCCCTCCCTCCCTCTGCTCCGCCCCTTTTCCCCACTCCCTTTTCACCCGCCACTCTCTCTCTCTCTCTCTCTCTCTCTCTCTCTCTCTCTCTCTCTCCCCTCCCTCCTCTCTCTCTCGCTTAGACTTTGCCTAAAATCTCAGTCATTGAGAAATGAAAGTTTTGAGTTCTGATTTCTGAGTTCCTTCGGTTTCTGTATCTCTCTCTGTCCATCTGTACGTGAGAGAGAGAGAGAGAGAGAGAGAGAGAGAGAGAGAGAGAGTTAAATTGAATTGATAAATTTCATTCTGTGAGGGTAATACAGTATGCAAAATAATGCTTTTTTTTCATGCAGCCCTCGAAGGGGAAACAGTAACATAAACAAAGGGGGGATCATTATATCAGAACAGCATGCATATTATAGTCATGGATACATGAATGGTAATTTGACATTTACAACACTAAATCAGTAGAGGAGAATAAGAGGAGAGAGATATAAGGGGACAGATAGAGAGAGAAAGAGAGAGAGAGAGAGAGTACCAAAAAAAGAAAAATTAACATAGGTCAAGATAATGATCAATCAATGAATAAAATGAAATGATAAACTATATACAAAATAAACAGAAAGAGAAAAAAACACTAAAATAAGCGTACACATGTTACAAAAAGACAGTAATAGAAATAACACCATTTAAATAGTTGTGGGAGCGAGCGAGCGAGAGAGAGAGAGAACTGAACTGAATAAAGAAAAAAGACGCCCTCCCCCCCCCCCCCCAAAAAAAAAAAACAACAAAACAAAAAACAAAACAACAACAACAACAAAAAAACAACAACAAACAAACAAACAAAAAAACAACAACAACAAAACAATCCCCTGAGAAAAACACACACAAAAAAATTACCTAAAATAAGCATGCACATGCTGCAAAATAAAAAACAACAAAAAACAAAAAAATCAAACAAACAAAAAAACAGTAATAGAAATGAAGCCATTTAAATAGTTGTGGGAGCAAAAAGAGTTTGAAAGAGAGAGACGGAGAGAGACAGAGATGACGTTATATAAGATTTATAAAGAAATATATACTACAAAAACATGTGTTTGCGCACATCCGTGAAAGCATAAGGCAGTCACAGAGAGAGAGAGAAGTCGACAGATGGAATCATGTCTGTGTGTGTGTAGGTGTACGCTTGCACACGATTATTTTGTGTCATCTAGATAACTTTCATTATAATTATGTCTACGTATGTACACACGCGCACGCGAATGTATGTGCACATATGTGTGCTCGCGCGTGCTGTTGCAGATCTCTGTCGGGGAAACTAACTGCACACTGCCTCACATTGAAACTGACACGGATGCATCCGTGTACCTTTCATGCGCGTGCGTTTGTCAGGAAAGCGAGAAGGAAATTGCGATTGGCTTGCCGAGCAGTCTTTAAGCCATGCATGTCGCCTGTGTTTACCTGGGGAGATCTGTGTATAGCTGGTGCTTCTCCATTGCCTAAGTTTTCAACACCCCTCTTCCTTCTCTCTCTCTCTCTCTCTCTCTCTCTCTTCTCCCTGGGATGATGACACTAATGAGGAGTTACGCCACTGCCGACAAGATGACGGCGTTTCGCACGTGCGACCCAGACAGGGCATGCGCAGTATGCCGCGCTTGTCACGTGGTATCAGTCTTTGGGGCTCGACACTTCCTGTTGGCAGACGCCGCGGGCGGGCTGGCGGCGAACTTCCGCTACAACGTCGTCGTCGTTGTTGTCGTCGTCGTTTTCAATCATCAGTCGTCGCTGTTTCGAATTTTTGTTGTTGTTGGCGGTGGGCTTTGTTTTCATGTTGTTTTTTGGATGTAGCGCTCTGCATCCTCTGTTCAGAGCAATGATACGTTCCTCCCTCGTTCTGGTGTTCAAGGCCCTTGGTGTTGATACCTTTATAGAAATAGCTGTTCGACGGGTGCAATAGCCGAGTGTTTAAAGCGTTGGACTTTCAAATGAGGGTCACGGGTCCGAATCTCGGTAACGACACATAGTGGGTAAAGAGTGGAGATTTTTTTTTCTCGATCTCCCAAGTCAACATATGTGCAGACCTGCTTGTGCCTGAACCCCCTTCGCGTGTGAATACGCAAGCATAAGATCAAATACGCACGTTAAAGATCCTGTAATCCATGTCAGCGTTCGGTGGGTTATGGAAACAAGAACATACCCAGCATGCACGGCCCCGAAAGCCTTCATGGTGGGGTAAGAACGGTCATACACGTAAAAGCCCACTCGTGTACATACAAGTGAACGTGGCAGTCCACGAACGAAGAAGAAGAAGAAATAGCTGTTCTGTGTACGTCTTTATGAGGCTTCTGTTTCGATCAGTGTGTGTATTCTAGTGAATATGTATTGTGAAAAAATATATCTGTACGTAGCTATCTCTCTCTCTCTCTCTCTCTCTCTCTCTCTCTCTCTCATATATATATATATATATATATATATATATATATATGACGAATGCATTGCATCTCATCATAAGACTGGGGTTGGGGGGTGGGAATACATTTGCTCAAGCGTTAAATAGTTTTACACGTTCGACATAATCTGCTTAAACCTTGTATGTTTCAACAGCATATGTTTCTCGTGACAGTACAAAGTATTTAAAAAACAAGAAACTAAAACAAAAAAAACACCCAACATGTAACTGAATTTGGATGCGTGAAATAATATGGTTTCAGAATAAGTTTTAGATTATGTGCATGTGTGTGTGTGCGCGCGCGCGCGCGTGTGTGTGTTTGTGTGTGTGTGTGTGTGTGTGTGTGTGTGTGTGTGTGTGTGTGTGTACGTGTGCCTGTTTGGGATTTTGTGTGTAGTAGTAGTAATAGTCTTCAGTTTAACGTCTTTCCACTTTAAGTGATATTAGACGGGAAAAAAGGGGGGGAAGGCTAGTTGGGAGAGGGGGGGGGGGGGGGGGGGTGAAGAATGTGTGTGTGTGTGTGCGTGTGTGTATGTGTGAGTGTGTGTTTGTGTGTGTGTGTTTGTGTGTGTGTGTGTGTGTGTGTGTGTGTTTGTGTGTGTGCGCATATGTGAGCTAGTATGTGTTTGTGCGTGTGTGTGTGTACGTGTTTGTGTATGTGTGTGTGCGCATGTGTGTGTTTGTATGTGTTTGTGTGTTTATGCGTGTGTTTGAGCGTGTGTGTGTGTGTGTGTGTGTGTGTGTGTGTGAGTGAGTGAGAGAGAGAGAGAGAGAGAGAGAGAGAGAGAGAGACGCCTTTTTCACCTTTACTTTCTTGATGGGGGGATCATTATAAAGGAAGAACATTATTTCACACGATCAGCTTCACACATTGACTCTGTCTCCTCTGATTTATATAAAACCAGCTATTCACGGACTTATTCAGCTGGAGTCTTCTGGCCCTATTCACACCAGACGCCTCAAGTGTACGTGTTCAGTATGAGAAAGCTTTCGCGTCATTAAACGTGTTTCGTTCTCGGCAGATGTCGCGAAGCAAAATAATTTGGAGAATTATGCACTCGAAACGATTTATGTTCAAAACGCATTGCAGCATGATCCCCTTGGCTCATGCACGGATGCCTTTTTTCAAGTCGTAATGGTTTTCAGTGGTCGTTGGGTTTCTTTCAGTTCTCGTCGTTATTACCAGATGTTGTGCAGTGCATTATTTAAACGCGTATTGTGATGTGATGTGGCGGCCGGTCTTTCAAAACGAAGCATGCGTATGTTCGCGCCTGCATTTATTTATTTGAAATTGATGCTACTACCGCGCCCAAGTTTAAGCTTCGGGGGAGTGTTGGTGGGGGGGGGGGGGAGGGGGGGGGGCGCGGGGGGCGGGGGGGGGCAGATGGTAAGAGGAACCACACACATACAGACACACACGCACGCGCACGCACAGACACAGACACAGACACACACACACACACACACACCCCAGCGCGCGCGCGCGCTCTCGCTCACAGAGGAACACACACACACACCCGCACACAGTCACTCATACACATACGCACACTCGCACGCGCGCGCACTTACACAAACAGAAACACACACACACACACACAGAGACACAGACACAGACACACACACACACAGACACACACACACACACACACACACACATACATACATACATACATGCGTACATGGATACACTAACTCATTCACTCACTCATACACGCAGGCACACTTACTCACACACACATACATACATACACTCACTCACTCTCTTATACACTCACGCACAGTCACTTATACACACACGCATATTTACACGCGCACACACTCATTCATGAACACACACACACACACACACACACACACACACATGCGCACGCGCACAGCATTCATGGTTTGGGGAATGTGTGGGAACAACCGCCAGTGGTTAGTGAGTCAGAATTATTGATGTTCAAATGTAGATTGAAAGACACATTCGGACAAGAATGGCACGATTCTTTGCAGCAACATCCAACAACCACTAGCCAGAAATCTTGAGAGCAAAGTATTCTGGAGATCTCACTAACCTTATACACAGGCGAGCACTATGTGCATTGAGGTGCAATAGATTGCACTTCAACGGGGTTTCCCGGTATGGCAGACATGCAGCAGACCCTTACTGCAACCCGACTCTGCATAACTCTTCCCACCCCATGCAAAGTATAAGTAGCGCTTTGAACTGTTGTAGGTAATACTAATAGTCGAACTTGCGCTGGAATTGACTGATGTTGTTTATTGTATTGTAGTGTTTTGTGTTGTGTTGTGTTTCATTACATCATTGTATTGTGTTGTGTTGTGTTGTGTTGCATTGCATTACATTGCGTTGTATTGTACTTACATTGTATTGTATTGTATTGTATTGTATTGCATCAATATTGTATCGTTCAGGGAACAGGCGGGCATGCACCGGATTGGACTGACTTATCATTTGTCACTTATCGTGTGTGTGTCCGTGTGTCCGTGGTAAACTTTAACATTGACATTTTCTCTGCAAATACTTTGTCAGTTGACACCAAATTTGGCATAAAAAATAGGAAAAATTCAGTTCTTTCCAGTCATCTTGTTTAAAACAATATTGCACCTCTGGGATAGGCACCAAAAAATTTTTAAAAAAGAAGCCTAATTATATGCAAACTGCATTTACTGTTATATTTGTATTTTTTGTATTCTCTAAACTTGGCACTTTGACCTCTTATTCTGACACAACAACAAGAGGAGTCATTATTATCCTTTTTTTCTTTTTTTTTTCAAACAGGAGCTTCTTTTGCTAAGCATGGAATTTTTATTTATTTTGCAAACGTTTTGTTGCAGGGGGAAAAAAAAGGGAAATTACTCTAATTAATGCTAGGGGACTTAATTTATCACAAGTGAGTCTTGAAGGCCTTGCCTCTCTTGTTTATTGTTGTTGTTGTTGTTGTTTAGTTGTTGTTTTTATTTGGGGGGCGGAGGGGTGAGGTGTTGTTTTTAACGCAGCCAGAACGTAACAACTTCTGTTTGGGAAGGTTATAACGGCGGAATGAGAGGACTGGGTCCCGCCTTTCTATGCCGAGCCATAGACCCACTGGGTATGAATTCCACTGCCCCATATTGCCGTAAAGAGCTACGGGGAACCTTTCGAGCTATATTCATTTTCTTGCATTAAAGAACCAGTACTTTCATATTTTATTTATTTTCTAGTTCAAAGAAGCAGAAGTTTAAAACTTTACTCATTTTCTTATTTAAAGAACCAGAAGTTTCAAACTGTATCTATTTTCTTGCTTAAAGAACAACAACTTTAAAACTTTGTTTATTTTCATATATTAAAGAACCATAACTTCCAAACTTCATTTATTTTCTTATATCAAAGAACCATAACTTTGTTTATTTTCTTTATTTTGTTATATTAAAGAACCATAACTTTGTTTATTTTCTTAAATTAAAGAACCATAACTTAAGTACCATAACTTTGTTTATTTTCTTATAATAAAGAACCGTAACTTAAGAACCATTAGAGAACCATAACTTTCAAACTTTATTCATTTTCTTAAATTAAAGAACCACAACTTTCGAACTTTATCTATTTTCTTATATTAAAGAACCATAATTTTCAAACTTTATTCATTTTCTTATTCAAAGAAACATAACTTTCAAAGCTTATTTATTTTCTCATTTACAGAACCCTAACTTTCAAACTTTATATTTATTTTCTTATTTTAAAGAACCAGAATCGAATCGTGTTGCAGGCGAATATTCCCTCCCTTTAAAGTGAAGCCGTAAAGGGTTACTGGACCTTTCAAACGTTATATTCATTTTCTTATCAAATTAAAGAACCAGAACTTAATCGTATTGCAAGCGAATATTCCCTCCCTTTAAAGTGAAGCTGTAAACGGTTACGGAACCTTTCAAACTTTATTTATTTTCTTATTTTAAAGAACCTAAACTGAATCGTGTTGCAGGCGAATATTCCCTCCCTTTAAAATGAAGCCGTAAAGGTTTACGGGACCTTTCAAACTTTGTATTCATTTCTTATTCAATTAAAGAACCAGAGCTGAATCGTGTTACAGGCGAATATTCCCTCCCTTTAAAGTGAAGCCGTAAAGGGTTACAGAACATTTCAAACTTTATATCTATTTTTAACAATCATTAAATAACCAGAACCGAATCATGTTGCAGGCGAATATTCCTTCCCTTTGATTAAAGTGAAGCCGTAAAGGGTTATGGGACCTTTCAAACTTTATTTAGAATAATTCTCTGATTCAAAGAACCAGAACTGAATCGTGTTGCAGGCGAATATTCCCTCCCTTCGAAGTGAAGCCGTAAAGGGTAACGGGACCTTTCAGACTTTATATTCGTTTTCCTATTTAAAGAACCAGAACTTTCAAATTGTCTTTGGTATTTTCTTATGTTCAATAACCAGAACTGAAACCCCGTTGCAGGCGGATGTTCCCTCCCTTCAAAGTGAAGCTGTCAGGGCTGGACAAGAAGACCAAGTACATTCTCCTCATGGACATCGTCGGGGTGGACGACTGCCGCTACAAGTTCCACAACGGCAAGTGGATGGTGGCCGGGAAGGCGGACCCCGAGATGCCCCGGAGGCTCTACATCCACCCGGACTCCCCCTGCCCCGGCGACCAGTGGATGCAGAAGGTGGTCACCTTCCACAAGCTGAAGCTCAGCAACAACATCTCCGACAAGCACGGATACGTAAGTAGTTGTGGGGTGAGAGAGAGGGGAGAGAGGAGAGAGAGAGGGGGGTGGGGGTAAGAGAGAGAGAGAGGGCGGAAGGTAAAAGAGAGTGAGAGAGGGAGAAAGGGTGGAGAGACAGAGTGAGAGAGCCAAAGCGACAGAGAGAGGGGGAGAGAAAAATAGAGAGAGAGAGATAGGAAGAGAGAGAGGGAGAGAGAGAGACAGAAATAGATGAAGAGCGAAAGAGAGCATGGATACGTGAGCAGTTGTTGGTGAGAGAGGGGAGAGAGAGAGGGGGTGGTGAGGTAAGAGAGAGAGAGAGAAAGAAAGAAAGAAAGAGAAAGGGAGACAGAAAGAGAGAGAGAGAAATGGGAGATAAGGGGGGGAGAGAAAGGCAGAGGAAGAGAGAAAGAGACACAAAAAGTGAGAGACAGAAAGAGATGGAGAGAGAGAGAGAGACGGGGAGAGAGCGAGTTCAGAACGGAGAACTCAAAACATGTTTATCCAAGGGTAGAGATTTTAGGCATGGCTTATTCTTGGCAGGGGGAGGAAGGGAGGGAAACAGTGGGAGAGAGAGAGAGAAAGAGTGACCGAGAAAGAGGGACAGGGGAGGGAAGGAAAATACTGGGAAAGAGCGATGGAGGAAAGATATATATACATATTATAGGGAGGAAAAGATATATGTACATGTCACATATCACACACACACACACACACACACACACACACACACACACACATATATATATGTGACCAAGCGCGCTATGCTTGCTCCAACACTATTCACGCACAAGCCAGAGCAGACGACGTTTTCACTTCTAACCCTTGCACGGAATATGTGACGTCACTCTGCTTACATCATTTTGTCCTGGCCAGACACCTGCTCACAGCTCGCCCAACGTCGCATCGCGGTACATCATTGGCTGAGAAGAAACTTGTGTTTCTGTTCCACCGTAATTAATTAATAACTCTTTTGGCAGATCAGTAAACTACTAGAATTATATACTGGCAGAATCGTCTTAATTCCATCTTTAAATCTATTCCATTTGTGTTCGCCTTACGTGAAACTGATTTAACGCAGTTTGTAATTTTCAGCGACGAGCTCGTTAAAACTGACCCTGTTCAGGTGACTTAAATTAAGATTATAAATTTATCTTAAATAATCAACACTTCATTTTATACTCATTATAAAGTAGGTGTTGAGCTCTTTCTTTTGCAACTTATCCGACGTAAATCGGTTCAGGAATCATTTAGAAATCTATCACTGAACACCTTTAAACAAACACAATTGTCATCGGATTCTCCGTGATTAGTGACGATCTGCTTGCAAGCACACGTGACGCACTTTGCGGTCCGCTAAACTTGCATAAATTGGCACAGTGAATGATGAGTGGTCATTTCATACCTGGTCAGTCATCTGACCAGAGCCTGCTCTCTCTCTCTTGCTGTGTCGCGGGCAGTGTGTCGGGTGTGTTCTCACAACAGTGACACTTCGCTACGTATCGCTGCACTGTCTTCTCTTAGACTAGTTCTCTTCTAGTCTTCTTCTCTTTTTATCTTCTCATTGTCTTCTCTTAGACTAGTTCTCTTCTAGTCTTCTTCTCTTTTTATCTTCTCTTAGTTCTTGTCTTCTTCTTCTTAGTTCTCCTAGATATCTTCTCTTAGTTTTTCTCCATGTAACTATTGTAAATAAAACAATAGAAAAACCCATTTGTGACTGGCCTCTATATGTCCCTGGCCTGTGCGTGGGATCTTGTCTATCCTTCAATTAATCATATTTAGTTAAGTCTTTTGTGCCGTACCCTTCAGTAACCACTCGGTACACGGCTACAAAAGTGGCGTCGCCGACAGGATAAAGATCCATCACAACATAGGTCCAATTATTCCCTTTAAGGTTTCAGTTCTTTTATCCAAATTAAATCCATCCCTAAACCACAGCCCTTTACCACCAAGTGTACCTTGTTACAACTTGGCGCTGTGAGCATTGGGTGTGCTAATTCTCTAAATATCTCTTATTAAATTAAAGCTCATAGCCAAGCAACCTCTATTACATACTTGGCACTGCGAGCTAGGATCGTACAGGGACAAGAGGTAGTACTAACAGTCACATAGGGATAGTTTAACATAGGAGAAGAGAGAAGACAGTGCAGCAGGTACATCAAGTCCACGAGAAGAGTCGTCGCCCCATCAACATGGCTTCAACCAACTTCCTGCCAAAACTCCCGACGCTATCCGGTGAGGAAAGCAGCAGTGAAGTCGAAGACTTCGTCCAGGAGGCCAGACTGATTCTCCAGCTACAGCCCCTGGATGACGCGACAGCCTCTCTCTGGCTGATCTCAGCCCTTGCCGGCAGAGCTCGCCAGCAGATCGTCAGGCTGCCAGCGACCGAAGTGGACACCCCAGCCAAGATCCTTCACATCATCGAGGAGAACTAGGGAGAGCAGCAAGACGCCACCGACCTTGCCACTGCGTTCTTCAACAGACAGCAGCAGCCCAAGGAGACGGTGATCGACTATGCATCCCATCTTCAGCACCTATGGACCAAAGTCAACAAGGCTGAAGATGGGATGATCCAGGTGTCAGCGACCATCCTCCGCGACGCTTTCGCCAGAGGCCTTCAGCCAGCCACACTGAAGCGTGATGTCAGGCGCCTCATCCGCTACCACCCTGACACCACCTTCGAGGCAGCAAAGAAGGAGGCCCTGCGATGGCTGCGGGAGGACAGCCACACCTACAACACCTGCCCCGGCGTAGACAACACCACTGTTGTCCGCCTGGAAGCTCAGCTGGCCACACTCGCAGCTGAGAACGCCAGCCTGCGACATCAGCTGCAGTCACCCATGCCAGCACACGGCCCACATCCTCCAAAACCAGCGCTTCATCCTCAACGCTGTGCTGCTGACCGTACCCCAGACCCTCCACGCTGTGTCTGGTGTGAGAGGCCCGGCCACACTGAGGACCAGTGTCGGCACAAGCGGCGCTACATTAAGGAGGACAGGCAATCAAAGGCTGAAGACAGACAACCAGCCACATCTAAGGGGAGACGACTGACCACACATGCGGTCAACAAGCAGCATGTCACTGCCAACAAGACACCTCCCCCCAGCCAACTGCACTTGCGACCCAAGCTGCCACCAGAAGAGCTGCGCAGACTTCAGCTTGCTGACCCCACCATTGGGCCAGTCCTGTCTGCATGGCCAGCCACACCAGCCCTCAGCTCCAACTGGCAGACCAATGTGCTGACCCAGCAGCATGACAGACTGATCTGCAGGAAGGGTGTCCTGCATCGACGGGTGATGGACCCTAAGCTTGGGGCGTCTGAGCAGCTAGTGCTTCCCAGCAAGCTCCGCCCCCAGGTCCTGTCATCCATACAATACCACACGGGGCACCAAGGCTTCCAGCAGGCTGCAGAGATGCTGCGACCCCAGGTCTACTGGCCTGGCATGTACCATGACCTGGAGCAACACTTCTCCAGTGGCCCATCCAGCAGCAACACCACCCAGCCTGCCTGCATCCAGACCCAGTCATTGGAAACCAGGTCAGTCTCTTCCTCTGCAGCAGCACCAAGAAACCGCAGACGCAGACGGAGGCACCACAGCACCACACCTGACGCTGTGGTCCCACAGGTGTCCCCACCTGTAGTCAGCCCAACTCAGCAGAGGCATGAACAACCGCCTTCTGTCACGCCTACAGACCCGGTCCCACTGCACCACCAGGGCGACAAAGTGTCTGACACTGACACTGACGCTGATGCTGACAGTGGTGTGTGGCTGACCATGCCCATACCAAGACCCAGGACATCAACCCCGCGAGCTATACCAGAGCCGCCTCCACTACCACCAGATCGTGCACCTAGGCGCTCCACACGACTGGCAACCAGGGCACCACTGACTGTGTGAAGGGACTGGTGAAGAACCATTTTACAGCCAGAGCTGAAACAATGCTTTATGTTTTCATGTCTATGAACATGCTATAATAATTCATTTTTTTATTTATGCTATTATACATGTATGCTACTTAACATGTGCGTCTGACAGTGATAAGATAGATTGATAGGCACACAAATGAATGCTTTCCATCTTCATAGTGTATTTACCAAATTCGGACCCCTTCTCTATATCAAACTCTTCAAAGTTAGGATGCATTTGACTAAGACCAAACTCATAACTTAACCTGGCTAAAGCCACTTTGAATATAGAAGTAGGGTATTGTTCCTAAGAATGTTGCAGTCATTTCACATTCACTTAGCTATCAGTTATCAGCAAAATTATCTCCCTTACCTGCCCAATAATTCTTGTTTGATGCTCAGCTAAGTCTGCTCACAAGAATTACTTTTAATTAACCATCGCGGACGATGGTTTTCAAAAGATGGGGGGAGGTGTGACCAAGCGCGCTATGCTTGCTCCAACACTATTCACGCACAAGCCAGAGCAGACGACGTTTTCACTTCTAACCCTTGCACGGAATATGTGACGTCACTCTGCTTACATCATTTTGTCCTGGCCAGACACCTGCTCACAGCTCGCCCAACGTCGCATCGCGGTACATCATTGGCTGAGAAGAAACTTGTGTTTCTGTTCCACCGTAATTAATTAATAACTCTTTTGGCAGATCAGTAAACTACTAGTATTATATACTGGCAGAATCGTCTTAATTCCATCTTTAAATCTATTCCATTTGTGTTCGCCTTACGTGAAACTGATTTAACGCAGTTTGTAATTTTCAGCGACGAGCTCGTTAAAACTGACCCTGTTCAGGTGACTTAAATTAAGATTATAAATTTATCTTAAATAATCAACACTTCATTTTATACTCATTATAAAGTAGGTGTTGAGCTCTTTCTTTTGCAACTTATCCGACGTAAATCGGTTCAGGAATCATTTAGAAATCTATCACTGAACACCTTTAAACAAACACAATTGTCATCGGATTCTCCGTGATTAGTGACGATCTGCTTGCAAGCACACGTGACGCACTTTGCGGTCCGCTAAACTTGCATAAATTGGCACAGTGAATGATGAGTGGTCATTTCATACCTGGTCAGTCATCTGACCAGAGCCTGCTCTCTCTCTCTTGCTGTGTCGCGGGCAGTGTGTCGGGTGTGTTCTCACAACAGTGACACTTCGCTACGTATCGCTGCACTGTCTTCTCTTAGACTAGTTCTCTTCTAGTCTTCTTCTCTTTTTATCTTCTCATTGTCTTCTCTTAGACTAGTTCTCTTCTAGTCTTCTTCTCTTTTTATCTTCTCTTAGTTCTTGTCTTCTTCTTCTTAGTTCTCCTAGATATCTTCTCTTAGTTTTTCTCCATGTAACTATTGTAAATAAAACAATAGAAAAACCCATTTGTGACTGGCCTCTATATGTCCCTGGCCTGTGTGTGGGATCTTGTCTATCCTTCAATTAATCATATTTAGTTAAGTCTTTTGTGCCATACCCTTCAGTAACCACTCGGTACACGGCCACATATATATATATATATATATATATATATATATATATATATATATATATGTGTGTGTGTGTGTGTGTGTGTGTGTATAATGTTTCTTGCATCTGTGGTGCTCACATAATAGGCGATCATATACCAACTTGCGATATGTTAAAGTCTCAAATCCCTGAACTGAAATCATCTTCATTGTTGACGATCTTCAGCAGTCCATTGCTAATGTATGACTTTTTCAACTCCTTGTTAAATAGTCCAGTTGGTTGGCTGTTATAGTTGTTAGTTTTTCATTTGAAATATGTTATATTGTTATGGATTTTTGTTTTGTTTATTTTTTAAACAAAACTAAAATCAATAATTTTCACACACACACACACACACACACACACACACACACACACACACACACTTTCACTTACTCGTATGCTTTTCCTTCCCTCGTCTAATATCAATTACAGTGAAAAGACGTTAAACTGAAGAACGAACGAACATATATATATATATATATATATATATATATATATATATATATATATATAGAGAGAGAGAGAGAGAGAGAGAGAGAGAGAGAGAGAGAACAAAAAACAAATGTTTTATTTAACAACAATTAATTTGGGCCCCATCAGTCAAATGGATGGAGCGACGAATGGCGTGGTGGGTATATTAACAAACAGGACACGAACATGCTGTATCATTTGCAATATCTAGGAGAGAAAAGAAGAAAAAAGAAGAAGAGAAATCCAATCACACAATAAATCGTGTACAATCTTGTCGAGAAAGACAGAAAGCATGTATACACGGTGGTGAGTCCCTTTGTCGTGTCCATGTCTGACCCTGTGTGTGTGTGTGTGTGTGTGTGTGTGTGTGTGTGTGTGTGTGTGTGTGTGTGTTACTATCTCTGTGTGTGTGTGTGTGTGTGTGTGTGTGTGTGTGTGACTCTGTTTGTGTATGTGTGTGTGTGTGTGTGAGTTACTCACTCACACACATGCACGCAGGTACGAACAAAGCCAGTTCGTGCTCGCTCACGTGACAATGAAAAACTAGACTCCACCTTGATGCATTTTATCGTTTCTCTGCGATGGTGCGGTGTGTATGTGGAGGTCGGTGGGGAGTCGAGGGGGCGGGGGGGGGGGGGGGGCGTCTATAGGGGGTGGGGGTGAGGCGTTGCGGGGGGTGGGGGTATAGGGGGACTTGAGAGGAGGTGGAGGGTGGGAGAGGAGGGATAGATGTTGGAAACAGCGCGCATTTTATTACCTTCGCCTCCCCCCCCCCCTCCCCCATTTACCCCAAGAACCAGCTCTTCTATGAACGAAGTTTGCCGGACAGACAAGGCGTCATGATGGTGTCTTCCTGTTTCACTGGGGGTTCCGGTTCGTTCGAGGCGTGCATTCAGCTAGCACAAAAGCAGTCCCACACTGTTAGGGTTTTTTCCCCCTACTCTCATGTTTTGCTTGTTTGTTCGCTTTTTTCTCTCTCTTCTTTTTCTTCTCTCTCTTTCTCTCTCTTTTTTATATATTTTATTTTGTCTTCGCGAGATACTTTGCATGTTGACGCTACGTGATTACCCGTTGTTTCACGCTGGCCTTTTTGCTCCCCTTATCGATTCCTCTTTCAGCCGCTCACTTTCCACCCGTTTTGTGACCGGCCTCCCGCCAGAGCCAGGATTCCCATACCCCGGGCTTCCTTTTATGTGCGGCTTTAATGTCCTTCCATTTCCTTTCGATCTTTATTCTCCCCAAACACATTGGCCCATCCTCGGCGATTCGGCCATTACTCTTTTTTAGACAGCGTACAGTTCCTGTTTTTTGTGTTTTTTTGTTGTTGTTGTTGTTGTGTGTGTGTTGTTTGCTTTTTTGTTTGTTTGTTTTTCTTTTTTTACCCCTTCTTTTCCTTTCTTTCGTTCGTCCTGGTTTTATAACCTGCTCGTCCCCACCCCTCTCTCTCTTTCCCTCTTGCCCGTTCGCCACGCCAAGCATCCTTTCTCTCCTCTCCGTGCCGGCCCCAGAGTTCGATCCTCTAGCGTCAACATATCGCATCACGTTGCCTTTCCAGCAGGAGCGCAGCCGAGAAAGGAAACACCCAGGCTGGACAGCCATTTGCAAATGGCGCGAGTCGTTTGACGCCATCTAGCTGCCAGGAATGGCAACTCTATCTGCGACACTTGTCCATTAGCCTTCGATTGCGGGCCTTGGTGGCGCGGTGCGTGCCGCCAGGGCGAGCAGCCAATCGATGAGCAGCAGAACTACGGTACGGGGGGCTACGTGTGGAGACGCCGGGAGAAGAGGAAGACTGCGGGCAGGGTCGATGGAGACTGGCCGGGTCGATGGAGGGATCAGGTGGAGGGAAGGGATGGGGTGATTCATGCCAAGGCACTGGAGGGACTGGACAGGGAGGGTGGAAGCTGGGGGGTGGGCGGAGGGAAAAGGGTTGGTGCTGATGGCAAGGTAAGGAACCTTACACCTGTGCAAGGGGCTGTTTGCTCTGGCACTGAGCTTGCCTTAATCAGGAGGCTAATCTGGAGCCGTTTCTTCGGATAAATGTGTTATTGGAAGTCTCTCTGTCTCTGTCTCTCTCTGTCTCTGTCTCCCTGTCTCTCTCTTTCGTCCTCTTTCTTTTTTTCTCTCTCTCTTCCTTCCTCCCCCTCTCTCTCTCTCTCTCTCTCTCATCTCAGTCCCTCTACCACCCCTTCTTTCTGTCAGCATGCCTGTCTCTCCACCCGTCTGTCTCTCCATCCGTTTGTGTCCGTCTATCTGTCTGTGTCTTTATATCTCTCTGTCTGTCAGTCTCATTTTCTCTGTGTCTCTGTCTTTTTGTCTCTATTTCGCTCGTTCCCTCCTCTCTCTCTCTCTCTCTGTCTCTCTCCCTCGCTCTCTATTTGCTTAATAAATAAATACAATTATACATTTATTCATAGAGATTCGACAACACCACCGTTTCCGCTGGTATAACTTCCCACACTCTGAATTAAGAAACCGTTCAACAGTTCACTTGAGATGGAACATCAGCAATGAAGGATCCAAACTATTGCATTGTTATCACTGTATTGTATTACACTTTCTTTCGTCACAACATATTTCTCCGTGTGACATTCCGGCTGCTCTCGCCAGGGAGAGCGCGTCGCTGCACTGAGAGCGCCACATTTTTTGTTTTTTTTTTTTCTGCCTGCGCTTTTATTTGTTTTCCTATCGAAGTGGATTTTTCTACAGAATATTGCCAGAGACGACCCTTTCTGTTGCCGTGGGTTTTTGTTTTCCCGTGCGCTAAGTACATGGGACTTATCGTTTCATCCAAATGACTAGCGTCCAGACCACCACTCAAGGTCTAATGGATGGGGGATGGGGTTGGGGGGATGGGGGGGGGGGGGGGGGGGGGGGGGGGGGGGGGGGTACTGGCGACTGTGGGATTCGAACCAGTGCGCTCAGATTCTCTCGCTTCCAAGACGGACGCGTTACCGCTAGGCCATCACACCACTAGGAACCCTCTCAAGGGTAGCGAGGAAACACCAGCATTGTCGAGACTGAAATTCGTATGGAAGGACAACATATCCGTGAAAACACACGATCAGATATATTCCATCTTGATGTACATGCACGCGGGGCATGGACCCTGATGGTGGATTCGGAGAGGAGACTCTGAGCCATGGAAACGAGATGTTATCGTTTTCTCAAGATATCACAAAACTCGGATACACTGATCATGTCGCCAATGAACAATACGCCAAATCATCAAGCTCATTAGAATAGTAATTAAAAATTTTGTTGTTAGCGAAGGTTTCGATGCCGTAAGTATAAACCCGTTCTGACTGAAAACATACAGACACCAAGCTATCAAAACAACAACAACAACAACAACCAATAACCAGCCAAACACTATCGGGTAATAACGGATAAGAATAAAGAACATTCCTCCCCACGCCCCCAACCCCCCCCCCCCCCCCCCCACCCCCCCCCCCCCCCCCCCCAAAAAAAAATCGTGAGTATGTAAGACATATTACTGACACTAGAGATAATCCTTCATCCATCCAACAATACAAACAAAATCAAAAACGATGAAGAGTTTCATTATTATAAATTTCTGGGTTCGGAAGGGTTCAGTGTGTCAAAAAACAACAACACCGAACAAAGCACACACACACACGCGCGCGCGCGCGCATCCACACAAAAACAAACAAACAATCAAGCAAAAAACCACAAACAACAACAACATAAAAAGCAAAGGAAAAAAAAAACCCGCCCCCATCCCCACTCAGAAACATTAAAAGAAAACAGCGAGGGAAAGTTTCGTGAATCTACAAGCGTATGAATCGAGAAGAAGACAGCCAAACCAAGCTGTCCAGTCTTTTTTTTCATTCTTTTTTTTCCATTCATATCCTGCTGTCTGTCTTTTTCCCACTGCCTTACAACTGCACTCGGCAACCTCACCATAATAAGGTTATCTTTGTTTGTGGTGGGGGTGGATTTTTTTTTTTTTTTTTTTTTTTTTTTTTTTTTTTTTGTTCTGTTCTTCTAAGCAGCTGGAATCGTTGCCATGCACGTGTGCACGATATGCGCAGACGGGCGTGATGAGGGGAGTTAATAAAGCAGAAAGTGGCGCCTCCGGTTTCAAGGTAGCCCCTGTGTGTCCGCTGGCGATGACGTAAGGCGGATGACGACGATGGTCGTTGGTGTTGTTGCTCTTCGGTTTCTCTTCTGTTACTCTTCGTCTCTGTCTCTGTTTCTGTCTCTCTGTTTCTGTCTGTCTCTCTGTTTCTGTCTCAAGTTTCTCTGTTTCGTCTCTGTTTCTGTTTCTGTCTTTGTTTCTATCTCTGTTTCTGTCAGTCTATATGTTTCCGTCTCTGTTTCTGTTTCTGTCTATCTATATGTTTCTGTCTCTGTTTCTGTCTATCTATATGTTTCTGTCTCTGTTTCTGTCTATCTATGTGTTTCTGTCTCTGTTTCTGTCTATCTATGTGTTTCTGTCTCCGTTCCTGTTTCTGTCTATGTCTCTGTCTGTCTGTCTGTCTGTCGGTGTGTCTCTCTCTCTCTCTCTCTCTCTCTCTCTCTCTCTCTCTCTTTCTCTCATTATCTCTGTCTCTGCGCCTTTCTGATCAGTTTATATCTGTATGTTTTTTCTCCGTCTCTCTTTCTGTCTCTCTGTCTGTCTGTCTGTCTGTCTGTCTCTCTCTCTCTCTCTCTCTCTCACACACACACACACACACACACACACACACACACACACACACACACACAGGTACTCTCTCTGTGTGTCTCTGCCTCTGTGTGTCTCTGTCTCTGTCTGTCTGTCTGTCTGTCTCTCTCTATTTATCTTTGTGTCGATCTCGATGTATCTCTCTGCCTGCCAATGTGTTCATGTCTATATCTTTCTTAGTCTGAGATTTTGGACTGTCGAGAGGAGTCGTGGTAGAGTCGGTTAGGCGTTGGGCTTGTGATCCAACGTTCACCAGTGATCAGGGTTCGTTCCTCAGTATCGATATGGTCTTAAGTACGTAAAAGAACTCACGGCAACAAAAGGGTTGTCCCTGGCAAGATTCTGCAGAAAAAGCCACTTCCATAGGAAAAATAAAATTGCAGGCAGGAAAAAATACAAAAAAAAGGATGGCGCTCTCAGTGTTGCGACGCGCTCTCCACAGGGAGAGCAGCCTGAATTTCACACAGATAAATATGTTGTGACAAAAGAGTAATACAATACAATACAATACAATACAAGTGACTGCAATACGATTTCCCTTACTTTACCACCCAGATGTAAATGGGTACCTGACTTCCGCTTGGGAAGGTTAAATCGGTAGGAGTGGATAGGCCCCGCCTTTCTGTACTGAACCGTAGAAACAGTGGATATGAATTCACCATCCCGATGGCCGTGAAAGGCCATGGGATAATCAACCATTCATTAATCTTTGTGATATATGATATGATAGTCAGTTGTGTCCGACTATGACCATCAGAACAGCAGAGGAGGCAACTGCTGTCCCGACTATTTTGGTTAGAATTTGATTATAGTGGAGAGTGTCTTGCCCAAGGTACATCCCTACTCTCTCGGCCAAGAGGGCCTTGGGACAGTCGGCGTTGGGATGGTTCCCAAAGGTTAACAAGCCCCCAAGGCTGCAGCACAAAGAGCCAGTGCAGTTTTGCCCTCTAGTGTGAGAGTCATAGTCCTTCACAAAAGACTAAGCTGTTAATGATTTCCCATTGCATTGGAGAAACCACTGATAATTCAGCTCTCACTTTGCTATTGGCCCAAAAGTAACCCTTGTAAAGGAATGATATCGTACTTATATTCAAATGAAAGGACCGTTTCATCGTCTTATGAAAGTAAAATTAACGTTCTCATATGGAAGAAATTACAAGGTGTATATTTATGAATTTCTACCCAAATTATGAAAAAACAATTTCCGGACTGAATTTGTTTTATAACTCAGCAGATACAAACAAGTGGCACTGGTACCTTCTTGTCCCATTTCGATCCAGAACTTTTAGACTTAATGCAAACAGACCACGGTTTTCTGAGAGAGAGAGAGAGAGAGAGAGAGAGAGAGAGAGAGAGAGAGAGAGATTTTATTTCACGAGGGTAAGGGAATAAGCACAGAACTTTGCTTTTTTATATCTGGCCCTTAGGGGGAACAAAGTTAGAAAAATGCATGCACAAAAGCAAATTCTTCACACACACACACACACACACACACACACACACAAATCTGCCCACCTCCCCACCCATCCCTCCAAAAGAATGTAATGTAAGCGAGAGAGAGAGAGAGAGTCGGCTCTACCCAGGTAGGCAGCCTGTTGTGCGATTAATGGCCACGAGTTTGTAAAGCGTTTAGAGCTTGGTCTCGACTGAGGATAGGCGCTACATAATTATCCATATCATCATCATTCTTGTGACGGAGAAACAGATAATTTGTGTCGATGAGCCTTTGGAATGTTCAAGATGAGGTTCACTTTCTTTTTCAGTGGTTCAGTATGCATCTGAGTTTCGAAATAAACATAAATCATTTTCATTTCCAGGCGCAATTAGGAGGCATGATTTCCCTGCTCTTTCTCTCTCTCTCTTTCTTTCTCATTTTTTCTGCCTCCGTCTGTTTGTCTGTCTCTCACAAATAGTCTCTCTGCATCTTTATCTCTAAGCAATACCCTTCTTGTTCAGGTCTGAAGCTGTCTTATCCACTGATGTCGCCAGGGACATGGCTCTGTTGCCGTGGGTAGACCCAACACGTTATTTTTCACACATGTGTTTCCATTCCAGCCGACACGGCATATGTCTTATCTCGTCCTACAGATTAGCGATCTCACTGCATCAGTTCAGTTACCCAAGGAGGCTTCAGAGCGTTCGGACAAATCCATATACGCTGCACCACATCTGCTATTCAGACGCCTGACCAGGAACATAATGCAACGCGCTTACTAAAAATAAAATAAAACAAGAGAGGCAAGGCCTTCAAGACTCACTTGTGATACACTTTTAAAAAAATCCAAGCTTTTTATGTATTGAGTATAGTTTCAAAATGTAATGTTTAAGATGAGAAAGATCAGTTTAAAGCAAATTAAGTCCCCTAGCATTAATCATAGAGTAATTTCCCTTTTTTACCCTCTGCACCAAAACGTTTGCAAAATAAATAAAACTTCCATGCTTAGCAAAAGAAGTTCCTGTTTGAACAAAAAATGATAATAATGACTACTCTTGTCGTTGGGTCAGAATATCAGATCAAAGTGCCAAGTTTAGAGAATACAAAAAATATAAATATAACAGTAAATGCAGTTTGCATATAATTAGGCTTCATTTTTTTTTTTTTTTTTTTTTTTTGGTGCCCATAAGGATAAGTTGTCAAATTAATGAATAAATAAATGACTGCATCGTTTCCTTCTTCTTCTTTTTCATTTTAATGAACACTTTTAAACATTTACATTACACAAGTACATACTTCTTCTGTTGTTGTTTTTTTCATGTTGTTGTTGTTTTCACGATTTTATTTCTGTTCGCTTCTTGTCCTTTATCCGCCCCACCGCGCAGTTGTTGTTGGCTGTGTACAGGGAGACTGTTTAAAAAAAAAAAAAAGAAAAAAAAAAAGAAAAAGAAAAAAGGCGTGTGGGTTGGGGGAACAGAAAGACATCTCTTACCCGTAAGCGTGTACTCTTCACCCTCGACTTCACTGAACAACGTTAGTCGTCTAAAGAGGTAAGTAACCGTACACATATAGAAGACAGAAAGAAAGAAGAAGAAAAGAAAGAAAGAAAGAACAAGAGAGAGAGAGAGGGAGAGAGAGAAATAAAAGACTCACGCCTGAACTGGTCCACACCTTTGCCTCCACCCCAGTGGTTGACAAGCAGCCCCCCTGACAGCTTCTAGCCTCTGGGAGCTGGGTGGGGTGGGGTGGGGGGTGGGTTGGGGATAACGGGGACGGAGGTAGGTGAGGGTCAGGGGGGTAACGGTGGGGGGTCCCCGCCAGCCACCCGGACGCCGTGACGCCAGCTGACAGCGAGGGCGTGAAAAATGCCACCCTCATTGACTGCCGGCTTGTCCGTTCGGACCCCCACCTATCCTCCAACACACACCGCTTACTCCCCACTCGCCTCACATCCCTCACCTCTCTATTTGTCTCTCTATCTCTGTCTCTCTCTCTCTCGACATCTCTCCCTCTCTTTCTGTATCTCTCTGTCTCTCTCTTTCTGCCCCCCTCTCTCTCTGTCTTTCTCTCTGTCTGTTTCTCTCTGTGTCTCTGTCTCTTTCTCTGTCTCTATCTGTCTGTCTGTCTCTCTCTTTGCCTTTCTCTAACACACACACACACACACTCTCTCTCTCTCTGTCTGTCTTTCTCTTTCTCTCCCCCTCTCTCTACCTCTCCATGTGTCTGTCTCTGTCTCTGCCTCTCTCTCCCTCCCCCTCCCCCCTCCCTCTATCTCTGTATAGGTTTATTTCTGTGTCTTTGTGTCTGTCTCTGTGTGTCTTTCAGCTCTCGCTTCGTTGACCCTTCTACCCTACCATCCCTTTCTGTATGATTATGTGTTTGTCTGTCTGTTCTGCCTCTCTCAGTCTGTCTGTCTGTCTCTGTTTTTCTGTCTGTGTGTCTGTCCCCCCCCCCACCCCCTTCTCTCTCCCTCTCTCTTTGTCTCTTCCCCACTGTCTTTCTCTTCCACCTTTGTCCGTCCTTACCTTTGTCTATCTTTCTCCATCCCCCCTCCCCTCTCTCTGTCTCTCACTCTCTTTCCCTCTTCGACCCTCTCTCTCCTCTGTCTCTTACCCACTGTTCCTCTCTTCCT
This sequence comes from Babylonia areolata, assembly GCF_041734735.1. Classification (NCBI taxonomy): domain Eukaryota; kingdom Metazoa; phylum Mollusca; class Gastropoda; order Neogastropoda; family Buccinidae; genus Babylonia; species Babylonia areolata. The sequence continues at coordinate 28,753,498 of NC_134904.1, read as the reverse complement.
CCTTCCTCTCCTTACCTCTGTTAGTCTGTCTGTCTGTCTGTCTGTCTGTCTGTATGTATGTATGTCTCTGTGTGTGTGTGTGTGTGTGTGTGTGTGTGTTTCTGTCTGTCTCTGTCTCTCTCTCTCTTCATCCTACCCCTCTCTTTGTCTCTCCCCCTCTGACTCTCTCTCCCTTTCACCTTCCTCTCCTCACTTCTGTCAGTTCCCCCCCCCCTCTCTCTCTCTCTCTCTGTCTCTCTCTGTCTCTCTCCCCTCGCCTCCTCCCACACCCCACTCTCTCTCTCTCTCTTCCACCTCTTTCTGTCTGCTTTCGCTTCGTTGACCACCTGACCTGTGTGTCTCCCTTCCCCCAGGCCACGGTGCAAGCAGCGTGGGCGCTATGTGATACTACACCACCAGACAGTCCTTGGTGAAAGTCTGTGTGTGAGTTTGGGTGTGGGCTCCTCTGGGCTGCTCTGGTAACTAGGCTAGTTTGGTACCGCATTTTCCGTCAGTGCTGTGCGATGTGAGCACGCAGCAATGTGGTTGTGGTAATAATGATGGTGATGATGATAGTGATAATAATAGTAATGATGATGGTGATGATGATGATAATATAATGATGATGATAACAACAACAATAGTAATGAATAAATAAATAAATATTGAATAAATAAACGAATAACGAATAGATAAACGATTACATAAATGATATCAGCAGCAACAACAACAACAGTAATAGTAATCATAATCATACTCATAATGAGACGATGGTGATGATGATGATAACAATGATAATATTGTAAAAGTGATCCCACTACTAATAATGATTACATCATTATTATCATTGTTATTATCATTAATATTGTTATTGTCATTATTATCGTTATTATTGTTGTTGTTGTTGTTGTTGCTGTTATGATTATTATTATCATCATCGTCATCATCATCACTGTAAGTAGCAGCGGTAATAGTAGTGGTAGTAATGGTGGTGGTGGTGGTGGTGATGGTGGTGGTTTTATCATTCTTCTTCTTCATCATCTTCTTTTTGTTGTTGCTGTTTTATTATCATTGTTAGTAGTAGTATTAATAATACTAGTAGCAGCAACAATAGTAGTAGTAATCGTAGAAGCATCAGCATTAGCAGCAACAACAACAACATCAGCAGCAAGCAGTATATTTACAAAGCGCTGAATCATGTGGCAGAAACAAGCCAAAGCCCCTTCACGTCCAACTTTCACACGCATGCATAAACTTTGAAACAAAGAGAAGAAAGACAAAGCACGAATACACGTGGACAGAAGGCTTGGAAAACAACAACAATAATAACAACAACAGCAACAACTATGTAGAGAAATGTGTTGTTTGACACCCTGAAACTTCACCTTCACCTTCACCTATCCCGTAGTCTTGTGGACCGTTGGGGCGCTACAGGTGATTTGGCAACCAGCATCCTCCAATCCTCTCGGTTTTCTGACCTGACTGTATCGCTCAACCTCAAGCCCGTCCATTCTGGGATGTTGTCCTCCCATCTCTTCCTCTGTCTGCCTCTCCTTCTCCCCCCTTGCACTGTGCCCTGCAGGAATGTTTTGGCAAGCCCTGATGATCTCGTGACATGGCCATACCATTTGAGCTTGCGTCTCTTGACCAAGGTCAACAGGTCTTCGTAGGGCCCAATGACTTACCTGATTCTGTTTCGAACTTCTTTGTTCGTGATATGATCTTTGTAGGAGATGCCCAGGAGTCTTCGAAAGCATCTCATCTCAGTGAACTGAAGAAGAGCAATGAGTAAGGACTAACTTTCCCCCCTTTCAAATAAGATGATAAGGACACACAATTTCAAACTGGAGCTACCACCCATAAGCTGGCTCACGGGTAGATAACAGAAATACAAAATAAACATCAACTACATCAACAACAACAACAAAACAAACAGAAGTAAATGTAAAGATGAACGAACGAACGTCGTTAATTATGTAGTGTTTATTTATTACTTTTTATCATACAGAGATTTAATTTCATATTGCTTTGTATTGCATTGCGTAAAATGTTTGTCACTTTTTTTCCCTGTTTTTTTTTTGCGTGTGTT
>NC_134904.1:28733956-28748956 GCF_041734735.1 Babylonia areolata | reverse complement strand
GTGTGTGTGTGTGTGTGTGTGTGTGTGTGTGTGTGTGTGCTAGTGTGTGTGTGTTTGTGTAAGTGTGTGTGTGTGTGTGTGTGTGTGTGTGTGTGTGTGTGTGTGTGTGTGTGTGTGTGTGTGTGCTAGTAGCACACAGACACACACACACACATTCACTCACACACGCACGTGTACACACACATACCCAGGCACATGCGGAGTCTTGATTCGGTATGTGGTCTGATTCTGTGTGTGTGTGTGTGTGTGTGTGTGTGTGTGTGTGTGCGTGCGTGCGTGCGTGCGTGCATGCGTGCGTGTGCGTGCGTGTGTGTGTGTGTGTGTGTGTGAGTGTGTATGTCTGTGTGAGTGTGTGTGTGACTGTGTATGTGTGCATGTGTGTGTAGGTGTGTGTCTGTGAGTGTGTGTGTGTGTGTGTGTATGTGTGTGTGAGTGTAAGTGTGTGTCTGTATGTAAGTGTGTATGTGTGTGTGTGTGTGTGTGTGTGTGTGTGTGTAGCGTGTGCGTGTGTTTGTGTAAGTGTGTGTGTGTGTGTGTAATTGTATGGGGGGGGGGGTAGATTTTATGCACACACAAGAGACACACATAGACAGACAGACAGAAAGGCCAATTGCCTTATATCTGCATAAACCAAACGCACTGTTTAGGACTTCAAAGCCTTTCCTGGATTCGTGTAAAACCAGCGTAATAGCAGTTTTACAAACCGCTCTGACCCTGAGAAATGGAAAGCAATGCTGTTGGGGTTTCTCTCCTACGTTCATTCATATCTACACAAAGTGTTTTACATGTCTAACCTTTCTCTTTTTTATATACCCTTCTATTTGACGGGCGCAATAGCCGCCGAGTGGTTAAAGCGTTGGACTTTCAATCTGAGGGTGCCCGGTTCGAATCACGGCGCCTGGTGTGTAAAGGGTGGTGATTTTTACGATCTCCCAGGTTAACATATGTGCAGACCTGCCAGTGCCTGAACCCCCTTCGTGTGTATACGCAAGCAGATCAAATACGCACTTTAAAGATCCTGTAATCCATGTCAGCGTTCGGTGGGTTATGGAAACAAGAATATACCCAGCATGCACACACCCCGAAAGCGGAGTATGGCTGCCTACATGGCGGGGTGAAAAACGGTTATACACGTAAAAACCTGCTCGTGTACATACGAGTGAACGTGGGAGTTGCAGCCTACGAACGCAGAAGAAGAAGACAAAGAAGAAGAAACCCTTCTATTTAGGCAGCCATATTCCGTTTTCTGAGGTGCACATGCTGGGTAGGCTATGTCCATGTTTTCATAACCCGCAGAACACTGACGTGGATTACGGGATCTCTACTGTGCTTTTTTTTATTTCATGCATCTATCACATACGCATGAAGGGGGATTCAGGCACTAGTAACCGGATTACAAATGAGAATATTGACCTTGTAGGGATCGGTGGAGTCTACCGGACGCAGCCGGTTGGATTCGAACCCAGCACCCTAGCATTCAAAGTCCAGGGCTCTTAACCGCTCGGCTATAGCGATCGTCATGGAAAGCGATGGTAAGTCCTGTTAGTTCTACCCCTTTCCTGTCACAATTTCAATCACAGAGGTACATCGTTTCGATTTTTGACACTTAATTGGCACAATAAGGAGGAGGACGAGGAGAAGAAGAAAATGATGATAATTATGATGATGATGATGATGATGATGATGATGATGATGAAGCAGAAGAAGAAAGAGAAGAAAAAGAAGAATTAGAAGGAAAAGAAGAAGAAGAAGATGTTGATGATGAAGCAGAAGAAGAAAGAGAAGAAAAAAAGAAGAATTAGAAGGAAAAGAAGAAGATGATGATAGTGATGATGGAGAAGACGAAGAAGCAGTTGACTGAAAGAAGTGAGAGCAAGGTGGGAGAAAAAGTATCCATCACTCCACGATCACCACAGGGTGGTGGTGGGGGAGGGGAGGGAGGAGGGGTGGCGGTTGGAGTGAACCAGCACATAAAACCTCCAAAATAAACGATCCAAGTTTGCTCTCGAAGGCGACACGGGATTCTTTAAATTCCCAGACTGGCATGTAACGACAGCGCCATAATTTCACCCACAGCCTTAAAACTACATCAATTCTTTACTTAAAGGTCTGCTGATAATTGTGCCTCCCGTATTCACCCTCTTTCTCGCCACTCACACTTTTTACCCTTGAAGGGGAGACAAATTCTCCTCTCGCCAACAAGGCCGTGTACTCTGACGACCGCAGGAGTGGCGACTCCAGCCTTGTTTATGGGAGAGTTGTCTGCCACCTCGCGTCCTTTGTGGCCACCAGGTGTCGCTTTAGGGCATGGGACGAGCCTCGTTTATCTTGTGAAAAGCATGGTTGGAATAAACAGTGTGTGTGTGTGCGCGCGCTTGCGAGCACGTAAGTGTGTGTGTGTGTGTGTGTGTGTGTGTGTGTGTGTGTGTGTGTGTTATATTTAGACGTGCTGGAGTGCATGTATGAACACCTCGTAAATCTACATTTCGAACAATATGGCCCGATAAAACATCAATTTAACTATGCAATAATATGCTGGACAGTTTTAAACCACATCTTTTAAAACTTGAGTTTTTTTTTTTGTGATTTACATAAAACGTGACGTTGACATGGGAATCAGCGCCGAAAAGACAAAGCTGATGATCAGATACAACACTACTACCACCAAAGCTGATAGAACTGTCGATGGACTAAAGAAAGAAAAAAAAAGAAATCTGTTGAACAGTTCAGTTTCCTGGGATCCATCATAAGCAACGCCGGATTCAATATCCTCTCACGAGTGACCAGGACACCATCAGCGCTGTCTAGACTGAAACCTGTAAGAAAGGACAAGTACAACAACATTTTCATGAAACACAAGATCACACTCCTTCGTCGGTGGACTGGTCATTTCCATCTTCCTGAATGCACGCGCAACAACGGCACTCAACAAGCTGAACACCATCTGGAACAACAAAAACATCGCTCTCAGCTCAAAAATCAGACTGATGCGTTCCCTGGTTATATCAATATTGCTCTACGCCTGCGAGACTTGGACCCTGACTGCAGACATCGAGAGAAGAATCCAAGCTGTCGAGATGAGATGCTTTCGTAGACTACTTGGCATCTCCTACAGAGACCACATCACTAACACGGAAGTGAAGAACAGAATCCAGCAAAGTATTGGACCCTACGAAGACCTTCTGTCCATAGTGAAAAAACGCAAACTTAGGTGGTATGGACACATCTCCCGATCATCTGGTCTTGCCAAAACGTTCCTGCAAGGCACCGTACAAGGAGGCAGAAGGAGAGGACGGCAGAAGAAGAGATGGGAAGACAACATCCGTGGGTGGACAGGCTTGACGCTCGGTGACGCCCTGAGGAAATCAGAAAACCGTGAAGAGTGGAGAGGGGTGGTGGCCAGGTCAGCAGCGGTGCCCCAACGGTCTGAACCCAGACTACGGGAGAGGTGAAGGTGGTGAAGGTGAATGCACGCGATACAAGGGCCTTCACGGCGGGTTTGGAAAGAAGATTCCAAGCCATGGAAACGAGGCATTATCGCACGATACTAAACATCATGTGTGGAGTGATGGCCTAGAGGTAACGCGTCCGCCTAGGAAGCGAGAGAATCTGAGCGCGCTGGGTCGAATCACGGCTCAGCCGCCGATATGTTCTCCCACTCCACTAGACCTCGAGTGGTGGTCTGGACGCTAGTCATTCGGATGAGACGATAAACCGAGGTCCCGTGTGTAGCATGCACTTAGCGCACGTAAAAGAACCCACGGCAACAAAAGGGTTGTTCCTGGCAAAATTCTGTAGAAAAATCCACTTCGATAGGAAAAACAAATAAAACTGCACGCAGGAAAAAGTACAAACAAAAAAAAAAAAAAAAAAAATGGGTGGCGCTGTGGTATAGCGACGCGCTCTCCCTGGGGAGAGCAGCCCGAATTTCACACAGAGAAATCTGTTGTGATAAAAAGAAATACAAAAAAAAAAAAAAAAAATCATACACACTGATCACATCAGGAACTAACAAGTGAGCCATACTATCAAGCACCAGTATCAGTATCAGTAGCTCAAGGAGGCGTCACTGCGTTTGGTCAAATCCATATACGCTGCACCACATCTGCCAAGCAGATGCCTGACCAGTAAGCGTAACCCAACGCGTTTAGTCAGGCCTTGAGAAAAAATAAAATAATAAAATGAAATGAAATAGCAACAAAAAAAATAAATAAATAAATAAATTCATAAATAAATAAAATAAATAAATAAGAAATGATAGATAAATACATAAAAAATACTACTACTACTACTAATAATAATATTTATAAGGCGCAAAATCTTGATGAAGTCAACTCTATGCGCACAAAAAACAACAAAAAGAAAACAATGATGATAAATAAGCAAATAAATGTAAAACATGCAGACACACACACACACACACACACACACACACACACACACACACACACACACATGCATACCAGATATGCAAAAAACATGCAGTTTCACAGATATGAAAGCACAATCAGTTACACATAAACGTACATGAGCCCCAACACACACACACACACACACACACACACACACACACACACATACACACACATTACCCTGCATCAGTCAAGGAAGGAAAGCTACAATGGAATGGCTACGTAACAATATCCAATGGTTTTGATAAAAAGGTTCCCCAAGGTACTGTTGAGGGAGGGAGGGAGGAAGAGGGGAAGTTCAGAAACAATAATAATTTCAATGATAATGACAATAATGTTGTTGTTTTTTCTGGCTTTGACATGTTTATTCAGTGTTTGTCCACAACATACATGTATATATATATATATAGCAGAGGAAGCAACTGCTGTTCCGACTATTTGGGCTAGAATTTGATTACAGTGGAGAGTGTCTTGCCCAAATACATCTCCACTCTATCGGCCAAGAGGGTTTTAGGACAGTCGGCGTTGGGATGGTTCCCAAAGGCCAACTAGCCCACAAGACTGCAGCACTAAGAGCCAGTGCAATTTTGCCTCCTAGTTTGAGAGTCATAGTCCTTCACAAAAGACTAAGCTGTAAATGGTTTCCCATTGACTGGAGAAACCATTGATAATACAGCTCTCACTTTGCTGTTGGCCCAGATGTAAACTTATGTCAATCTGTGATATAAGCCGAGTGCTGGGCATAGGATGATGGTAAGGAGCCATCGGGTCGTGTTCCCATAGAGGCAGAGGCTTGCTGCAGGACACACAGCACACAGGTCCACCGTGATGTCCTGTACTCTGCTGTCACCCTGCACACTTCTCTCACATCGACATCTTCACACATCAGTTCTCTGCCTTCAACTTCACCCTTTTCGTTCCCTGAAGACCCAATTCAACATGGTGCATGTCTGTGTGGCACATAAATGAACGCACACATGTATAGCGTGCAAACTTTCTCTTAATGCTAACTTTCATGTGCTTTCTCAATCAAACAAATTGAACAACAGTTAACAGCCAAAATCCAGTTTTAAGCTCAGTTCAGCTCAGCTCAGCTGCCCCATGGCGGTTGCCGTTGGGGCGCTACAGATGACCTGTCAACCAGTCCTCTCCATCCATCCCTGTCTTTCGCACATTTGACCGCCTCGCTCAGCTTCAATCCTGTCCATTCTGTGATGTTGTCTTCCCATCTCTTCTTCTGTCTTCCTCTCTTCCTTCCTCCTCTGACTGTTCCCTGGAGCACTGTCTTGGCAAGCCCCTCTCCTCTTGTTACGTGGCCGAACCATTTTAATTTGCGCCTCTTGATGGTGGTGAGAAGGTCTTCAGAGGGACCAATGGCTTGCCTTATTCTGTTTTTGACTTCCTCATTGGTTATGTGGTCTTTGTAAGAGATGCCAAGCAGTCTTCTGAAGCATCTCATTTCTGAGGCCTGAATCCTCTTCTCTAATTCTGCTGTAAGGGTCCAGTTTTAAGCATCAAGTTGTAAAAGGGTCCGTCCTCCTCAATAATGTTAATAGTTATAGCATTGAACAACGATGGACTGACAACATTGCAGAATAGACTGCAAAACTATTTGTGGAGACTCAGGCTTTTGGCACACAACCGAGTAGACCTGGAGGAATCAGGTCATCACACAGTTCTTCTGTGCGGCGCTCCAGTGACTCTTCACAAAGTGAAGGACGAAGAAGGAGAAAATGATGATGATGATAAGGAGAGGATGATGATGAGGATGATGATAAGATGATGGTGATGATGATGATGATGATGATGAAGGAGAGGATGATGATGAGGATGATGATAAGATGATGGTGATGATGATAAGGAGAGGAGGAGGAGGAGGATGACAATAATGATGATTGAGAGGAGGAGGAGGATGGATGATGATGAAGGAGAGGATAATGATGATGATGATGATGAAGAAGGAGCGGATGGTGATGATGATGATGGTGATGATGATGATGATGATGATGGTGATGATGATGATGAAGGAGAGGAGGAGGAGGAGGATGAAGGAGAGGAGGAGGATGATGATGATGATGATGATGATGATGATGATGATGATGAAGGAGAGGAGGAGGATTTAACACCTGGGTCAATCGACAATACACTCCACTCACAGTTAAGGTGTTAAAGTCTTTTTAAAATACATTTTTTCATCTCTTCCTATTGTCTGTAATCTGGGTGTCATTTTTTTTCCATGATAATCAGAACCTGACATTCAAAGAGCATAATTATCTCAAATGGCTGAATAATAGCTGCATGATAACTCAGGTATAAGCATCATTCGGGCTGTGAATGCTGGGTATGTTCTTGTTTCCATAACCCACCGAACGCTGACATGGATTACAGGATCTTTAACGTGCGTATTTGATCTTCTGCTTGCATATACACACGAAGGGGGTTCAGGCACTATCAGGTCTGCACATATGTTGACCTGGGAGATCGTAAAAATCTCCACCCTTTACCCACCAGGCCCCGTCACCGTGATTCGAACCCGGGACCCTCAGATTGAAAGTTCAACGCTTTAACCACTCGGCTATTGCGCCCGTCAAGCAGAAGATCAAATACGCACGTTAGAGATCCTGTAATCCATGTCAGCGTTCGGAGGGTTAATGAAACTAGAACATACCCAGCATGCACACTCCCGGAAACGGAGTATGGCTGCCTACATGGCGGGGTAAAAAACGGTCATACACGTAAAAGCCAACTCGTGAACTTAGGAGTGAACGTGGGAGTTCCAGCCAATGAACGAAAAAGAAGAAGAAGACTTTGAATAAAGATCACCTAGTCAATGAATATTTTATTTATTTATTAGCTATGTGTTTAGTTAGTTAGTTAGTTAGTTAGTTAGTTAGTTAGTTAGTTAGTTGGAGGAAGGTGGCAGAATGGTTAAGACGCTCAGCTGCCAATACAGAGAGTCCGTGAGGGTGTGGGTTCGAATCCCGCTCTCGCCCTTTCTCCTAAGTTTGACTGGAAAATCAAACTGAGCGTCCAGTCTTTCGGATGAGACGATAAACCGCGGTCCCGTGTGCAGCACGCACTTGGCGCACTGAAAAAGAACCCATGGCAACGAGAGTGTTGTCCTCTGGCGAAATTACGTAAAATGAAATCCACTTTCATATGTACACAAATATGTAAGCATGCACTCAAGGCCTGACTAAGCGCGTTGGGTTATGCTGCTGGTCAGGCATCTGCTCAACAGATGTGGTGTAGCGTGTATGGATTTGTCCGAACGCAGTGACGCCTCCTTGAGAAAGTGAAACTGAAACTGAAACTGGTTAGTTAGTTAGTTAGTTAGTTAGTTAGTTAGTTAGTTAGTTAGTTAGTTAGTTAGTTAGTTAGTTAGTTAGTTAGTTAGTTAGTTAGTTTTATTCGGTTGAAATGCAAACAGATTTAAACGAACAGAATATGAATATGGCAATGAAAACAATTAAGGAGTGTACTTTTTTTTTTTTTTTAATCTCATCTTTTCTTTTCTTGATGGCGTTTTTCTTTGATGCTTTATTGTTCACTGTTTAGATGGTGTCCCATACCAGAGCTCTGGGTTTATGCACAACACAGGCATTAGATGATTTTTTTCTTGTTTTCTTGTTTTCCTTCTTTTTCTTTTTTTCCTTTAAGCAGATGTGGTGTAGAAATTATGGACCAGTCCGCACGCTTTGATACCTCCTTGAACCTGAAGCTGACAAAGTGAGCGACAGCAGCTGGGATCAGGCAAGACAAGGCAAGGCAAGGCAAGGCAAGGCAAAACAAGGCACGGCACTACAAGGCAAGGGAAGACAAAGCAAGGCAATACGAGGCAAGGCAAAACAAGACAAGTCAAGTCAAGTCAAGGCAGGGCAAGGCAAGGAAAGACAAGACAAGGCAAGGCAAGGCATGGCACTACAAGGCAAGGCAATACAAGGCAAGGCAAGACAAGTCACGGCACGGCATGGCACAGCACAGCACGGAATGGCAAGGCAAGGCGATGCAAGGCAAGGAAAGTCAAGGCAAGGCAAGGCAATACAAGGCAAAACAAGGCAAGGCACTACGAGGCAAGGCAAGGCACTACAAGGCAAGGCAAGGCAAGGCATGGCACGGCACGGCACGGCACGGCACAGCACGGAATGGCAAGGCAAGGCGATGCAAGACAAGAGAAGTCAAGGCAAGACAAGACGCGTTTATTTCAGGAAGTCCGTGGAAGTACATAGAAATTTTCCATGTTCCATATAAGCAATGCAAAAATATGAAACGCACCTGGCTTTATGCTAACAATCCATAATACAATAGCCATACCTATATTACAATAGCCATACCTGCTGATCAGTTAAGACATACATGTGGGGTAAACAAGGCATTTACGAAACATACATTGAGGAAAGGTTTTCATGGGAACTGGGTCTGTTCTTCAACACCATTAAACAGCTGGAAAAGATTTCCCAAAGAAAAGAAAACAACAAACTCTCAAGTCCTTAACACACCGACACCATAACGCAAACACTACAGTTTGAGAAAACTGAAAGCTGGGAACAGGTGGAGCATCGTCAGGGACCAAGGTGATCATGTCCCAGCAAACACCCCTCGTCACCCCGCCCAACCCCCCCTCCCACCAACATCCAACACACACCGCTCCTCATCCCCCTCTCAAAGACAAACCACTTCCTGGAGATTATGGCGCCTGTGCACAAGAAGCCACCCCCCCTCCCCCCCCTCCCATGATCCTTCCCCTCCCCTCCCCCACCCCCCTTCCTTCCCCACAAAAAGGTCACGTGACGAGCTTCAGCAGCGTCTCCTGGTGGCGGGCTGATGTCACCAGCTTTTTATCTCCCCTGTGGGCGCTCTTCCAATTTTTGGCTGTTGACCAACCTGACTGGTAAACACGGGACGGAGGGGGTCCTGAAGCTCTCTGGGACCTGTTGGGAGGGGGAGGGGGGGATCGGGTTTAAGGGGTGAGCAGGGTGTGCTGGGAGGAACGGGAGACTGGTCAAACAGCCGTCTGTTGACCCTCCAGCCTTGGCCCCTACACCTTCAGCCCTTGGCTTTGATAGACCGGGGCGGCAAAATTGAATTGTCTCCCCCCGCCTCGCTTTGATCCTTTTTCCAGGGAGGAAAGAGATGTTGGAGAGGAGAGAAGATCCATCGCCTTGATGATATCAATACGTTTCTCCGCTCTTGGGGGGGTGGGGAGTTAGTTGTGCGGTGTTAAATAAACCTCTGATGAACGGTAGCATGAGTGATGGTGTTAAGCCTCGGGCCTGAGTCAGATTGTTATTGGGGAGAGACGATGTATTAGCCTATACATCCTCTCAGAGATTTCAGGACGCGTTTGCTTGTGTGTCATAAGAAACTACGTATTTGAGTACTGTGCCAACAAATATTGACGATACCAGTCTCAGTGACAGAGGTTTCAGGTAGTTTATGCTACAATGCAAACAGTTAATCTTATAAACATTTGTAAATGCAGCGCTGGTTTAAGAGAACTTGATTTACATGTGATGGTATGTGGTACAGTCATAAGGTATGATACAATGACTGGTCTGAGGTCAGTAACATTATATAATAAATAATCAGTCGTGTCTGACTATGGCCATCAGAACAGCAGTGGAGGCAACTGTTGTCCTGACTTCCTTGGCTAGAATTCGATTACAACGCAGAGTGTCATGCTCACGTTACATCCCCGCTCTCTCGGCAAAGAGGAGTTGGGATGGTCCCCAAAGGCCAGCTAGCCCCCAAGGCTGCAGCACTTAGAGCCAGTGCAATCTAGCATCCTAATTTGAGAGTCATAGTCCTTCGCAAAAGATTAAGCTGTATAAGAATTTCCGTTGTAGTGCAGACACTATTGATCACACACAACTCTTACTTTGTATTTGTATTTGTTTTTATCACAACAGATTTCTCTGTGTGAAATTCGGGCTGCTCTCCCCAGGGAGAGCGCGTCGCTACACTACAGCGCCACCCATTTTTTTGTATTTTTTCCTGCATGCAGTTTTATTTGTTTTTCCTATCGAAGTGGATTTTTCTACAGAATTTTGCCAGGAACAACCCTTTTGTTGCCGTGGGTTCTTTTACGTGCGCTAAGTGCATGCTGCACACGGGACCTCGGTTTATCGTCTCATCCGAATGACTAGCGTCCAGACCATCACTCAAGGTCTGGTGGAGGGGGAGAAAATATCAGCGGCTGAACCGTGATTCAAACCATCGCGCTCAGATTCTCTCGCTTCCTAGGCGGACGCGTTACCTCTAGGCCATCACTCCACTATAGTTGTTGGCCCAACTATCAGCATAATTATGTCAGTCTCTGGTATCAGCCAAATCAGTGTCCTTGCGTCAATGATCAAGGCCTGCTTCAGCTTTTGCGTCTCCTCGGCGGAACGAAAGTGGAACTATACGTTTATTCTTTGTCTTGGGGATATGTCTCTTGAGCCGGAAGTAAATAGCTCAGCAAACTAAAGTGCCACTGTTCAACCAATTCCATTGTGGTTTTATTTCAGCCAGCTATATTCTATGCCTAAAATACATGTATATGAATTTTTTTTTAAAGGCAGTCTTGGTTAAATATGATGACTGGATTGAGCATTTTATTAGTATTGTCGAAGTTGCAATTCATTATTTGATTATTATTCAATTTGCTTCTCTTCATATTGCTTTAATTTTACTTTTTCAACTCTATTTTTTTCATTTTTCTAGAATCAATATTATCTTCATTTCTTTTTTGATTGGGAATATGGAAAAATTGGATTTATAAAATTGCAGTGCTGTGTTCATTATTTGTTTTTGTATTTGTTTACTGAATGATGACACTTTGTGTTCTACCTATGTACACTTTGTGTATATGCATTTCGTTTTACCTTTCCTTCTATATCGTCTTTTTTTTTAAATCAGCAAACGTGTCAATAATCTCTTTATTAAGTACTTTAGTATCTTGTAAGTGAACATCATTGTGAAGGAAGGAACTGTCTTTGATAACTCTTCACACACACCGGTGGTTGTCGACATTCAGTAACAGCCATTTTTACATTGAAATGCTAACACCACTTCTCCTTTTTCTTCTTCTCGTTCGTCAAATGGACGCCCCAGTAGTCTTCGCGATGAAGGCAGCTGTACGCTTGGCTGCGGGTCCTCCACACAGCCGTAGAGCTTCCGGGGGGGGGTCACTGGAGTTGGCTCGGGCCAGTACCTCTTCCTGAGCACCACCTCATGGAGGGGGCAGGACGGCAGCAGGTGATCTGGTGTCTGGCTGTTAACCATTTAATTAAAGATAGATAAATTCAAGGTAGGAGAGTTGATGGTGGGGGTGAGATGTATGGTGAGTTGATGGAACGAGGCCAAGTGGAGGGGGGCATGGGGGGGGGGATAAAAAAATGGATATTTAAAATGAATAGAAGGACAGTTAAAGAAAAAAGAATTAATGGGTTTCGTGACAAGGACATACGTCGCTAATTTACAACAACAACAACAATAATAATAATGATGATGATGATGATAATGATAATGATAGTAATGATGATGAAGATGATGAAGATGATGATGATAACAATAATAGTAATAATCATCATCATCATCATCATAATGATATTTATATAGCGCTGAATCATGTGCGGAGACAAATCAAAGCGCTTTTGGCACCAGTCACCCACACTCCTTTATCAAGAGAAGCCACTGATCGCGAGTGTGGGAAAGTCAGAATCAGCAATGTTCCCAGTAAGTGTGGGTAGTCACTTTCAGTTCTTTATCTTCGTTTATTTGTTTCCACGCTCCGTCTTAATTGTTTGTTTTTTTTAGTTTTCTTTTGGGCGACTGAAAGTGTCAGTGTCAGTGTCAGTGATACTCCCTCATAATGTGAAGGTTGTTGTGATCTTCTTTCTTTGTGTCTTTGTTTGTGGAAGTATTTTTCTTTCTTTCTTTCTTTCTTTCTTTTTTTTTAATTTTTTTTTTTTTTTTTTCATTTTTCATCTTTTATTTATTTTTTTTTTTTAGTAAGTTACAGAATCGGTGGTCGACAGTGTCAGTGATACTCCCTTGTAATGAGAAGGTTGTTGTGATTTTTTTTTCTTTGTTTCTTTGTTTGTGGAAGTATTTCTCCTTCTTTCTTTCTTTTTTAATTCTTTTTTTTTTGTTTTCTTTTCTTTTTTTATAGTAAGTTACAGAATCGGTGGTCGATCGACAGTGTCAGTGATACTCCCTCGTAATGTGAAGGTTGTGATTTTTTTTTCTTTGTTTCTTTGTTTGTGGAAGTATTTCTCTTTCTTCTCTTTCTTTCTTTCTTTCTTTTAAATTTTTTTATTTTTTTTTATTTTTTTTTATTTATTTATTTATTTTTTTAGTAAGTTATAGAATCGGTGATCGGCAGTGTCAGTGATACTCCCTCGTAATGTGAAGGGTGTTGTGATTTTTTTTCTTTGTTTGTGTAAGTATTTTTCTTTCTTTCTTTCTTTCTTTTCTTTTTAAATATATTTTTATTTTTATTTATCATCTTTTATTTTATATTTTTAGTAAGTCACAGAATCGGTGGTCGACAGTGTCAGTGATACTCCCTCGTAATGTGAAGGGTGTTGTGATTTTTTTTCTTTGTTTAAGTATTTTTCTTTCTTTCTTTCTTTCTTTTCTTTTTAAATATATTTTTATTTTTATTTATCATCTTTTATTTTATATTTTTAGTAAGTCACAGAATCGGTGGTCGACAGTGTCAGTAATACTCCCTCGTAATGTGAAGGTTGTTGTGATTTTTTTTTTCTTTGTTTGTGGGAGTATTTCTCTTTCTTTCTTTTTTTCTTTCTTTCTTTCCTTTTCAGTTTTCTATCTTTTTATTTTTTAGTAAGTTACAGAATGGGTGTTCGAATCATTCCCTTCTGATGTGAATGTTAATGCCATTCCTTTCTCTCTGTGTTTTTGTTAGTGTGTTTCTTTCATTTTATTTTCTTTCTCTCTCTTTTTTTTCCCCTTTCTTTCTCTGTTCTTTTCCTTTCTTTCTTTCTTTCCTTCTTTCTTTTTTTTTTTCGTTCTTTTGTTTGTTTTTCTTTTGAGTTTCGTTGTGAAAGCTTCGGTGTTGAATGTGTTTCTTTGTGATGTGAATATCAAACCGTGGCGTACTTCTCTTTCTTTCTTTGTTTGCTTGTCGTTTTCTTTGCTTATTTTATTTGTGTTTCTTTTGAGTTAGTTAAAGTATCAGTGTTATATATATAAAAAAAAAAAAAAAAAAAAACAACAACAAACAAACAAACAAAAACAAGATAATAAAGAATCCTTTCGTTGTGTGAAAATTACTGTGATTTCTGTTTTCAGTTCTCTGTTTTTCTCTTCTTCTTTTGGTTTTTTTTTTTCCCCCGTCATCTTTCTTCTTCTTCTTCTTCTTCTTCTTCTTCTTCTTCTTCTTCTTCTTCTTCGTCTTCTTCTTTTTCTTCTTCTTCTTCTTTTTCTCCACCTCCTCCTCTTCCTTCTTCTTCTTCTTCTTCCCTCTTCTTCTTCTTCTTCTTCTCCTCCTCCTCCTCTTCTTCTTCTTCTTCTCCTTCTTCTCCTCTTCCTTCTTCTTCTTCTTTTTCTCCTCCTCCTCCTCCACCTCCTCCTCTTCCTTCTTCTTCTTCTTCTCCTCCTCCCCCTCCTCCTCTTCCTTCTTCTTCTTCCCTCTTCTTCTTCTTCTTCTTCTTCTTCTCCTCCTCCACCTCCTCCTCTTCCTTCTTCTTCTTCTTCTTCTCAACCTCTCCCTTATTCTTTTCCCTGTCTCACCTGCATCTAAAACGGTGTTAATTACACAAGTTAAGAAGTGGGTTCGACCCCCCACAACAAACCCAGCCTCCCCAGGGAAAAAAAATCAGATAAAATAACCAACCACACTGACGATGGAAAGAACCACTCGCATATCGCTTCCCTCACTCACCCCCACCCACCCTACCTACTCCACGTCCCTACCCCATTCCCAAACTCAAATCCCTCCCTCATCCCCCATTCCCCCTACTTCTCACTCCCCTCCACCCTCACACACACACACACGCACACACACACACACACACAAACCATCTACGAAAGTGTTCAAGCGAGAAGCATACTCTCTCTGTCAGCTCCATATTCTTTTGATGATAACTAAATAAGCCCACCTCTTTTCAAGTTGAGAACAAAACACGAAAGGTGAAAATTTGAATTGAAAATGAAAGCCTCCACGGCTTGCTGCTTTTGAAAGAGATACAAGCGTCCCATAAAATGAAGAACATCACCGTCGGATCTCTGTAGGGGAAGAAACATGATTGCTTTGTGCTAGGGGAAAAAAACAACAACACAAAACAACTAACAACAAATAAACAACAAAAAAATCCGCTGTTTTTTTAGTGCCTCGTGAAATACTGTCACCTGTATTTTTCTTCTTCTTTGTTTTTTTAAAGTCTCCTGGTGACGCATTTTCATAACAGTCGCGTAACGCTTTTGCTCGTTGGCACGGCGCGCGCGCGCGCGCACACACACACACACACACACGTACACACACACACATACACACACACACACACACACACATACACACACACACACACACACACACACACTCACTCACTAACACACACACACACACTCACTAACACAC
>NC_134904.1:28711456-28723956 GCF_041734735.1 Babylonia areolata | reverse complement strand
TCCATTCACACTTGCATGTCCATAGCAGTACACCCATGTAAAAAAACAACAACAAAACAACCAAACAACAGCAAACAAACAAAAAGTTTGAACATTTGCACTTGGATATTACGCATTGCTTCATACCACCCCGGGTTTCTCATTCCACTTTGAACTTTTTGTAGGAAGTTCATAGCTTACTCAGGCCCTTCGCTCCCTGTGGAGCATAGACCATCAACGACGTTTCTCCACCGAACTCGACTCTGTGCTGTCCTTTCTGCATCCCTCCAGCTGGATCCCAGCCTCTTTAGCTCTGCTTCAGTGTCCCGCCTCCAGCTGTTCTTGGGCCGTCCTCTCTTCCTTCTCCCCTGGGGGTTCCAGGTCAGGGCCTGACGTGGTAGTGCTGGATGACGATTTCCTCAAGGTATTCCATGTTGGTTTCGAAGTGTCGTTGATGCTCCTGTAACTCTTGGCTTTTTTTCTAGATAGGGGTGTTGACCCTATGCAAACCCATTATACCTCTGGGTGAGGTGGTCTAAATTTGTCTGGCCTCTACCCTTTGACCTTTCCAGCTTGGGTGGCCCTACCAGAAGTTGTACGCTCCCGCTGGAATAGCTCTTTGGGTCACTGAGGCATGCAAGCCGTCACACCGCGACAATGGATGGACCTTGTGATGGAGGAAGTTCATGGAGTCAGTTAAACCCCGAAAACTGAGTATGGGTGCCTACATGGCGGGGGTAAAAACGGCCATACACGTAAAAGCCCACCCGTGTACACACGAGTAAACGTGGGAGTTGCAGCCCACGAACAGTTTCAGTTTCAGTTTCACTTTCTCAAGGAGGCGTCACTGCGTTCGGACAAATCCATACACGCTACACCACATCTGTTGAGCAGATGCCTGACCAGCAGCATAACCCAACGCGCTTAGTCAGGCCTTGAGTGCATGCTTGCATATTTGTGTACCTATGAAAGTGGATTTCATTTTACGTAATTTCGCCAGAGGACAACACTCTCGTTGCCATGGGTTCTTTTTCAGTGCGCCAAGTGCGTGCTGCACACGGGACCTCGGTTTATCGTCTCATCCGAAAGACTAGACGCTCAGTTTGATTTTCCAGTCAAACTTAGGAGAAAGGGCGAGAGCGGGATTCGAACCCACACCCTCACGGACTCTCTGTATTGGCAGCTGAGCGTCTTAACCATTCTGCCACCTTCCTCCTGAACAAAGAAGAAGAAAACAGAGTCAGTCAGAATTATGGCATGCTAATTCCGTTATCAGGCTGGAGGGTTGTCAAAATTTATACTTTTAACAAAATGTTAACACTCACTAATATGCGTGACGGAATATCAGTTAAACAAAATTCTTTCTCATGCACCTAGGGCACTGCAAAAGAACCCACGGTCACAAAAAGAATTGTTCTTGTTAACTTTCTGCAGAAGAAACCCACTTTGTTATCAAAACAAAACAGTGCACTTGCAGGCAAACCAAATGGAAGGAACTAATGGCGGTGGACTGAACTGAAATGTTTAATGACACTAGCTGAAAAGCTCTGGTGACATAGTAGGTACTAATCGGAACAAAATAGTGCAAAATAGATGAAAATGGAACAGAAAGGGAAAAAACACAGAATTGAAACAACGTAAACTAATAAGAGATTTGCGATACTTTGGCACTTTGTCATTAGCTTAAAGTACATGTGACAGGGGAGTAATGTGCCTTTTTTTTTAACAGTCGTTCGTCTCCAAGGTTTGGACAGTACACAGAAAACAAAGTACAGATGAATCATATAATACATATTTACGCATGTAACATCGACACATATCATATCAATACAAACACATATTAAAGTACATATAAATCCTGGAGTAATTGTTTATGCCTCAACATCAAAACCCATCATATCAATACGAACACATCAAATAATTACAATGTCGAGATTGACCATCCAAATGTAGCCCTTCCTTTTTATCTATGCTTTTTTTCCTCATAGAACCCATCTAATTTGTAATTGATTAATGAGTATTTGGACCGATGATGGACTTTTTCCGTATATATATTGCCTCAGATACATATTTTGCAAGTGAAAGTATCATATCTTCATTTTCCGTCATCAGTATGCCGAACAAATCTTTTCTCTGCGCCGGAACTGTATTGAAAAGGGTACAGTTTGTTCGCAATTCATCGTATCTTTTGCAGTTAAATATATAATGATTTTCATCTTCTGGGCAAGATGTTGCTACGTCTGAATCGAACCATCTTCTGTTGGCATTCAGTCCAAGTGCTCTCAATTTGAGCTTCGCAAAGCAGATTTTTTGCCATTTATTTATTATAACCTTAATATACTTCTCTGTTTGAAATATTGATTTAAATGAATAAAACCATTTATACTATCATTGCTCTCTATTTCTGACTGTACTGGAGAGAGAGAGAGAGAGAGAGAGAGAGAGAGAGAGAGAGATGATGTGGGGGTAGGGAAAGAGAGAGAGGGGGGTGGAACAGAGAGAGAGAGAAGGGAGGAGAGATGAGAGAGAGATGATGGGGGAGGGGGGGGAAGAAGAGACACAGAGAGAAAGACAGAGACAGAGACACAGACAGAGAGAGAAAGACAAAGAGACATAATGTGACCTCAAGATCATTATGACATTACAATTACCCCCCTTATCACCGAATGCAAAAACTATCAAGTGGAAAGGAGACGCTGACTATCATAGTGTCAAGACCCGAGCCCTGACCAAAACTTGACTTTTAATGGCCCCAACCAATGGGCCGCTGAACTGACAACCCCACTGACGGTCAGCCCTGACGATGAAGCACCAGGACTAGCCCTGCTGAGGCCAAATCAACAAGCGTCGAGAGTCCTTGGACAAGCGGTAAGAGAGGTACTTCAGTACAGGGCATATGTATACATGTATATATATATATATATATATATATATATAGAGAGAGAGAGAGAGATCCCTCCCATGATACAGTCACTCGACAAGCAAGTCTCCAAGAAGACCTAAAAGAGAGTTTTAACGTGGAGAGACCCTGTTTATTGTTACGAGCGCCGTTTTTGCTTTAAACATACTTTGATACTTTTATACAAGAAATAATGGCTGCCAGTTCAGCTCCTGTCGTGCTGTTGCATGATATACAAACCCAGATCGGCCCAAACAGGCTCATGTCAGAACTGAAACTGTTCGGTCAAAAGGGTCAACACAATAAATCGATAGCGGAATTGATAATAGATAAAGACATATATAGACCATATAGACAAGAGACGAGTTCTGGATTCAGCAAACGCAGGACGCTCTATCCTCAGGGCCACAACACTCTCTTATTCTCAGGACAAGTCACGGACGGAGAGAGAGAGGGAGAAAAAGCAGTGAGTAGGAGAGAGAGAGAGAGAGAGAGAGAGAGAGAGAGAGAGAGAAAAGGGGGGGGGGGGGCGGAGGTTGAAGAAAGGCGAACTGGATTCATTCTGAACTTGACGTCACTATAGAAACACGTCATCGTAGTGATGACGTATTTCTATAATACGTCACTTTCATTCGCAAGCACTGAGGAAGGCAAACGCCGAAATATTTGCAGTTGGACAGTTTTTTTGTTTTTGTTTTTTTATCATCTCTCTATCTATCTATCTATCTATATCTATATATATATATGTGTGTGTGTATCTAACTTTATAAATATGAAAAAAAATGTATATGAAAAAAAAAATTATGAATAAAAGCGTTCCCGAAACAAATGAATAAAAGAATTAGTAATGAATAAAGAAATGCGTCCATAAAAAAGGACTACTGAATGAATGAACAATTGATTGCATATGAATAAATGAATCCATGTTATAAGTAAATGAATGAAAACGGAAATAGATGAACAAAGGAATGAACAATGATATTTAGAAAAATAGATAGAAAGATAGATAAAGATAAATAAGAAAGAACTGAAAGAAAGTAACAAAGGATGAAATAAATAAATAAATACATAAATAAATACATAAATAACTTTTTAAACAAACAACAAAAACAACAAACAACAACAACAACAACAAAAATCACGCTATCTAAAAGGATAATTCATTTGAATTCCCTCCCCTTTTTTGAAACCTTTTTGAAAATACTGCTTTCAGGAATTTGTTCGATCGTTTTACATTTAGAAATAAATGCCAAAGAATATTGTAAATATCATACAAAAGTCAAAATGTTTCATTGAACGAAAACAACTTTTCTTCTTCTTCTTCTTCTTCTTCTTCTTCTTCTTCAACTACTACTACTACTGCTTCTTCTTCTTCTTCGTTCGTGGGCTGCAACTCTCACGTTCACTCGTATGTAGCCTACACGAGTTGGCTTTTACGTGTATGACCGTTTTTACCCCGCCATGTAGGCAGCCATACTCCGTTTCCGGGGTGTGTGCATGCTGGGTATATTCTTGTTTCCAAAACCTACGGAACTTCATTTAAGATCAACTAAGACCAAACTGAATCTTATCAAAGTGGGTTAAATTAGATTGCAGTTAATATTTTTAAGCCATCAATAACAAATTTCTGGATGATAAAAAACAAACACTGTCATCTTCGCTGTTCACTTCATAGAGTCGTTCTGGAGGTGGCAGTATAACGTTACACTGATTCCCTCCCCATGTCGTTCTGGTTTGGTTGTGGTCTTTCTTACTGTTCGTGTGCATGGCAGAATCAGCCACCTCTTTTTCTCCTCTTTTTTTTTTCGGGTGAATTTGTAAACTTGGATTCCGTATGGCTAAATATTGTGTGACTGGATGGAGGAAGGTGGCCGCCGTTCTTTCTCTGTCTCTATACCATGCAATTGGAATGATCTTCCTCTTTCGCTTCGTCAAGTCTCCACACTCAGCTCTTTCAAGTCTGGCCTAAAAACCCACCTCTTCCCAAAATAGCCTCCCTTCCCTGCCTCTTCCTTGTATTCAGTTTCTCCAGTTTTAGAGTTATGCATGCGTGTGAATGACTGGTATGAAAGCACTTTGATTTGTCTCTGCACAAGATTCAACGCTATATTATTATTATCATTAATGGTTAAGACACTCAGCTGCCGATATAGAGAGAGACCGTGAGGGTGTGGGTTCGAATCCCGCTCTCGCCCTTTCTCCCAAGTTTGACTGGAAAATCAAACTAAGCCAGAGTGTCTAGTCTTTCGGATGAGACGACGAACCAAGGTCCCGTGTGCAGCACGCACTTGGCGCACTGAAAAAAAAAGAACCCATGGCAACGAGTGTTGTCCTCTGACAAAATATCGCAGAAGAAATTGACTCTGATAAGTACACAAATATCGAAGCATACACTCAAGGCCTGACTAAACGCGTTGGGTTATGCTGCTGGTCAGGCATATGCTTAGCTGATGTGGTGTAGCCTATATGTATTTGTCCGAACGCCTCCTTGAGAGACTGAAAGCTAAAAAAAAAGAAAACAAAATATATATCTAAAGAAAACTGTGTGATTGATTTACAGAAGTCAACATGCATGTTATTGTACTGCACATTTTTGTTGATCTGCACAAACCGAAAGTAACAACAGAAACAATTTTTCAACAACAAAACAGGACCAGAGTAAATAATGTCTCTCATCCCACGCCTTCATAACCTGACCAAGTGTCAATTAGAGAACGTCGAAGCTTGCCCACTCTGTGCGGGAAAAGTCGAGTCATCCACAATCTGCAGACTTTGTTTCCAGACTACCCTCCACCGAAAACCCCAAACAGCAGCTATTCAGAGCACGACAGACAGGTGGCAGTTAGCCGTAAGTGAAAGACCGATAACTCCCGACTACTCTATCAACTGTTAATGAGAAACAGTGTCCGATGTCAGGACCCGTAACTGTCACTGATTACCCGCAGCGCAGGGAATTGTGGGAATCGCGAGGTAGGCGGGGTCGGGGGGGGGGGGGGGGGGGGGAGGGCGGAGGGAGGAGGAGAAGGAGGGGAGGGGGATAGAAAGGGGGGGGAGAGGAGGAGGGGGGTGGGGGGGGGGGGGGTGGTCAGCTTCGTTTCTCTGACCAGGGTCCAGTTGGTCTCTGGGCTCCCTCCGTTACAGAATGTGCGGAATGAGATTTCCCTGCTTGTTGTCGTGGGTTGTTGCACAAGGCGTGGAATGAGGTTTTCCCCCGTCACAATCTGCACGCACTGCCTCCCTCCGCCTTCTGCCACTGGTTAGCTGCCCCTTAGTCCAGGATAGGGTGTGTGTGTGTGGGGGGGTGTTCTCCCTTTCCCACGACGGGCTGATAATGTGTGTGTGTGTGTGTGTGTGTGTGTGTGTGTGTGTGTGTGTGTGCATTGATGTGTGGCTTAGTGGGCAAAGCCGTTGACCAAGACTCGAAGGTCTCGGGTTCGATTCAAGACCGTGATTCTGTTTCTCTGTTTCACACACACACACACACACACACACACACACACACACACACAAATGCAAACATCCCTTTCTCAGCTAGATATTGAATAGTGTTCTGAGTTCAGTTTTTTTCCCCAGTAAGGTGATTTTTCATGTTTGTGTAATTTGTGTTTTGCCCTATTTTTTCTCTGATTGACAGTTAATTGCTGTATTTGTGCCTTTTTTCTTGTACCACCTGTGTGTGTGTCTTTCTTTTGATAAATACTTCTTTTTTTGTCTTGTTTTAATCTTGATAAACCAAGATCCCGTGTGCAGCATGCATTCAGCCGCACGTGAAAGAACACACGGCAACAAGAGAGGTGTCCCAGTACAATGAGTGTGTAAAGGAAGAAAATGCACAGTGACAGGCGTGTCAGAATTATTTGTCCTGATTTTTGCTCGTCTTATGGCGATCTGCGCGAATTCAGCACACTGAAACATGATGTGATACAACACGACACTACACGACATGACCCTGGGTCCATGGCCATGTCCCGACTTTCAGTAGCCGCGCCCCCGTGCCTCCGAGGAAGGTTTTTGAGCCAGAGGCTAGGACAAGGACAGTCTGATATAAAACCTACGACCTGAGGACCTCACTGTCACCGTCCCAGCTTGCTAGGCTATGGCAGATGAACCACGGGTGTAAAGGGTGGGGCCAGTACTGCGCACACTGCACTCCACCTAAAAATTCCATTGCGCAGGCTTGAAGGACACGTCCACGTCCGCGCCACCAACTATTCCAAGCCCTGTAGCGATGGGAAAGGGGCGAAAACGGCAGGTGGAAGATGTCACTGGAAGCCGCAGTTCCAATCCTGCATGCAGGCGGTTCAGGATATTGGTCGCCTGATTGTTGACCCGGAGGTGACAGCATCACTCGGCAGCACCCTGAACGACCAAGCAGCCTTTTCTAGGGACAGCACTGCTTGCTCCACACGGAGAGGGGCCTAGAAAAGGTGGTCCAAACAAATGCTCATCTCCATACCCCCCAGTTGGCTAGCCGCGGTCAACGGGCATCTCCAAACGCGGTCGAACAACAATAGAGAAGAAAAGGCCAGCACCTGCCTCACAATTAGGTGCAAAAGGACTAAAGGTAGCATGCTGGAACATCCGAACCATGCGTGACTCTGCAGACAGCAACCACCCAGAAAGGCGTTCCGCTCTAGTCGCACACGAACTTCAGAGACTGAACATTGACATTGCTGCCGTCAGCGAAGTCCGCTTTGCAGGGAAAGGCAGCCTCCAGGAACACGGCGCTGGGTACACCCTCTACTGGTCAGGCAAGCCAGAGACCGAGAGACGCCTCTATGGCGTAGGCTTTATGGTCAGGAGCACCATTGCCTCCAAGCTTGAAAACCTGCCAACAGGACACTCAGACCGAATTATGTCCATGCGCCTCCCACTACGGAACAAACAGCATGCCACTCTGTTCAGCGTGTACGCTCCAACCCTCCAAGCGGACCCCACAGAAAAGGTCAAGTTTTACACTGATCTGCGCAACCTCGTTCAGAACACCCCTGCTGACGACAAGGTCATCATCCTTGGCGACTTCAATGCCAGAGTTGGCCAAGATTCAGAAGCCTGGAAAGGAGTCCTTGGCAAGCATGGCGTTGGTAATTGCAACGACAATGGGCGCCTTCTTCTCGAGTTCTGTGCAGAGCAGCAGTTTACCATCACCAACACCATTTTCCAGCAGAAGGACAGCCTGAAGACAACGTGGATGCATCCTCGGTCCAAACATTGGCACCTCATTGATTACATCCTGATGCGCCAGAGAGACGTACGAGACGTCCTACACACCCGAGTGATGCCCAGCGCGGAGTGTCATACTGACCACCGCCTCGTCCGCAGCAAGCTCAGGCTCCACTTCAAGCCCAAACCAAAGAAAGGAGGAGCTCCTAGGAAGAAATTCCAGGTCGGCAACTTTCAGTCAGCTGAAGTGAAAGCTGAATTCCAGGCGAAGCTTCAGGACAAACTTGAAGACCCCAGTTGCCCCACAGACCCCTCTCCAGAAGCACTATGGGCACAGCTGAAATCAGCCATCCTGCAGTCCTCTGAAGAAGTCCTAGGGTTCTCGTCGAAAAAGAACAAGGACTGGTTTGACGAAAACAACCAGGAGATCCAAGAATTGCTGGCGAAGAAGAGATCAGCCCACCAGGCTCACCTTGCACAACCGTCTTGTCCGGTGAAGAAAGCAACCTTCCGGCTCATATGCAGCAACCTCCAGCGCAAGCTTCGTGAGATTCAAAATGGGTGGTGGACCAACCTGGCAGAGAGGGCTCAGCTTTGTGCAGACACTGGTGACTACCGGGGCTTATACGAAGCCTTGAAGGCGGTGTACGGTCCCTCATACCAGGTCCAGAGTCCTTTGCGCAGCGCAGACGGCCAGGCGCTCTTCACAGACAAGACGTCGATCCTGAACAGGTGGTCGGAACATTTCCAGGCCCTCTTCAGCGCCAACCGCACGGTTCAAGACTCGGCAATTCTCCGCATCCCACAACAGCCAGTGAAATTACAACTGGACGAGCTACCAACCCTAGAAGAGACTGTCAAGGCCATTGAACAGCTGAAATGTGGCAAGGCAGCAGGGGTTGACGGAATTCCGCAGGAGGCGTGGAAGAATGGAGGCCCAGCACTACACTCCAAACTCCACAACCTCTTTGTCTGCTGCTGGGAGCAAGGCAAACTACCACAGGACCTCCGTGACGCAGTCATCATCACCCTGTATAAAAACAAGGGAGAAAAGTCGGACTGCTCCAACTACAGGGGGATAACTCTGCTCTCCATCGCAGGCAAGATCCTCGCCAGAGTCCTCCTAAATCGGCTGGTGCCTACTATCGCCGAAGAACATCTCCCAGAGAGTCAGTGTGGCTTTAGAGCCAACAGAGGCACCACTGACATGGTCTTCGTTCTCAGACAGCTACAAGAAAAATGTCGGGAACAGAACAAAGGACTGTATGCGACATTCGTCGATCTCACGAAAGCTTTCGACACCGTGAGCAGAAAAGGTCTGTGGGAGATCATGAAACGTCTAGGATGCCCCCCAAAATTCCTCAGCATGGTCATCCAACTACATGAGGAACAGCGTGGACAGGTCAGACACAGCAACGACCTTTCGGAGCCCTTCCCAATTGGAAATGGAGTGAAACAAGGTTGTGTCCTCGCGCCGACCCTCTTCACGATCTTCTTCAGCATGATGCTCCAACAGGCCACTGAAGATCTTGGCGACGACGACGGTATCTTCATCAGATACCGCACTGATGGCAGCCTATTCAACCTGAGGCGGCTACAGGCCCACACCAAGACACTGGAGCAACTCATCAGAGAGCTTCTGTTTGCCGACGATGCTGCCCTCGTCGCCCATACAGAAGCGGCCCTGCAGCGTATAACGTCCTGCTTCGCAGAGGCTGCGCAGCTCTTCGGCCTAGAAGTCAGTCTGAAAAAGACGGAAGTTCTCCACCAGCCTGCCCCACAGGAAGAATTCCACGCTCCTCACATCAACATCGGTGAGACAGAGCTGAAGTCGGTCCACCAGTTCAGCTACCTAGGCTGCACCATCTCGTCTGACGCCAAGATCGACAAGGAGATCGACAACAGACTTGCAAAGGCAAACAGCGCATTCGGCAGGCTGTACAAGAGAGTGTGGAACAACAAACACCTGAAGAAAGACACAAAGATCAGCGTGTACAGAGCTGTTGTACTGCCCACCCTGTTGTATGGCTCCGAAACCTGGGTCACCTACCGGCACCACATACGACTGCTTGATCGCTTCCACCAGCGCTGCCTTCGCACCATCCTCAGCATCCACTGGAGTGACTACATCACAAATGTCGAGGTCCTGGAGCAGGCAAAGACTATCAGCATCGAGGCAGTGCTGCTAAAGACCCAGCTACGTTGGGCAGGGCACGTGTCCAGGATGGAGGACCACCGCCTGCCCAAGATCGCGCTGTATGGCGAACTGTCCACTGGCCACCGTGACAGAGGAGCACCCAAGAAGAGATACAAAGACTCCTTGAAGAAAGCTCTCGGTGCCTGTCACATTGACCATCGCCAGTGGTCCGCAGTAGCCGCTGATCGAGAGACCTGGCGACGCACCATCCACCAAGCTGTCTCCTCCTTCGAAAACAACCGCAGGGCCAGCCTTGAGGACAAACGCAGAAGGAGGAAGAACCACGACGCTGCAGCCGCGAACCCAGACCAGACTTTCCCTTGCAACCGCTGCGGCCGACTCTGCTTTTCCCGCATTGGCCTTGTCAGCCATGAGCGTGCCTGCATCAGACGTGGACAACGCCCTTCCTAGATCTTCGTTAGCGAAGCCAGGCCATGATGATGATGATGACACGACACGATACGATACGATACGATACGATACGATACGATACGACACGATACTATACGATACGATGCAATGCAATGCAATGCAATAAAATGCAAAACAATACAGTGCACTGCAATGCAATACAATGCAATGCAGAACAATGTAATGCAAGATTATACCATACTATACGATCCGATCCGATGCCATGCGATGAGATGCGCGCACTGTGATACAATAAAATACACCGATACACTATGTATGATACGATGCAATACAATACAATACATCTTTATTAATCCAGTTGGAAATCAGTACAACACAATACGACGCATACGATACGACGCATTGCATTAGCATACTTTCTTCTCACCGCGACAAAACACTAAGGTGGAATTTTAAGGCCCCCATATTCAATCCATTCATTAAAGAAGAAGAAGAAGAAGAAAAGATAAGAAAAAATATAATGAAAAGAAAACGCTTCTGTTCTACAGAAACAAGGCTTCTGCTTTCCGTCAGCTTTAAAGGTATTCTTTGTCACTAAATCAGGTGGTATCTACCGACTTTAACTTCAGGGAAATCAGCTTGTTCTCTTCTGCATGCCTGACCAGCACCTCTCTCGTTCACTGGTATATAATCGTTGGCTTTTATCTGTTGGTATCCATACTTTGTTTTCGGGGATGTGCTTGCTGGGTATGTTCTTGATTTCACGATCCACCCAATAGTGACACGAATCCTGGGATCTTTTAACCTGCGTGTTTGTTATTCTGCATGTGTATACACACGAAGGGGGAGGGGGGGGGGGCATAACAAAATCAGGTCTGTATATATGTTGATGATTATGTGAAATTGGAAAAATGAAATACTATTCTTCACAACCCATAAGGCGGCAATACCGTAACTGATCCCAGGACCCCGAAACTGAGAGTCCATCGTTCTAACCACTCGGCCAAGGTCATCCGATTTCTGTCATATTTTGTTGTTGTTTTTCTTTCTTTCTTTCTTTCTTTCTTTCTTTCTCCTAAGCGCGTTGGGTTATGCTGCTGTCAGGCATCTGCCTAGCAGATGTGGTGTAGCGTGTATGGATTTGTCCGAACGCACTGACGCCTCCTTGAGAAACTGAAACTGAAAGTGAACCTTCTACTTCTTCTTCTGTTTCTTCTTCTTCTTCTCATTAAAATATTTTGGAATAAACGGCCTCCAAATTCTACCTTTATCTGAAACGAGACATAAGTGGGATTATTTTTATTTACAATTGTGGGACTAAGAAGCTTTACCTTAAAAAAAAACACCCAAAAACCCCAAAAGAAACAACAACATCAAAAACAAACAAACAAACAAACAGTTTGCAAGCAAAAAACAAAACAAAAAAACTGTACAGTCCAACTTCAGTTACCACCAGAAGGCTGAGACCTTCAAAACGAAAGAAGCCAAAAAGGCACACACACACACACAAATGGCGCAGGAGCCGGCAGCGAGAGCAAGACAGAGACTGCTGATTTCCGGACTATCGGTACAGCAGCAGTTGCGAAAGAGGCAGCTCGGGCGACATTTGTGTCAGGTCTCCGCCGGCGGCCGCCAACGTTTCGACGCTTAATGAAACGCTTCAGCCTGCAAATCTAATCAGCCTTGTTTTGAAACGCTGCCCGGGGGAGGTCTAGTTAGCAGCGGGAGCGTTTAAGTTTTGCTGGCTGGCTGGTCGGGTTGGTGCTGGAGTTGGTGCTTGTGCTGGTGCTGATCTGCTGGTGGTGGTGGTGGTGGTGGTGTTACTACTGTTGTAATAATGTTGCTGCTGTTTCTGCTGCTGCAACTATGCTGGTATTGTTGCTGTTGCTG
>NC_134904.1:28698956-28706456 GCF_041734735.1 Babylonia areolata | reverse complement strand
AATTTCTTACCGAAGATGAAGACAGATTTACACAAAACAATGAGAGAACATTAGGCCATTAAACAAGATAGCAAAGTGAGATAAAAAAAAAAAAAAAAAAGTGATTTAAACGATGAAATGGCAGAACGCCAAGGGAAAGGATTTTAAAGTGACATGATAACAATTTCGTAGGGAAGATGCAGACAGATTTAAACAAAAACAATGAGAAATCATGACGCCAATAAACAAGGTGACGAAGTGAGACGAGAACAGTGCCATAGAGTAAATGCGGACAGGTTTAAATGATGAGATGAAATGACAGAACGCCAAAGAAAATTATTACGAAGTGGCATGAGAACAATTTCGTAGCGAAGAAACAGACGGGTTTAAGATAAAAACAAAAAGAGATCATGACGCCAATAAACAAAATAACAAAGTGAATGAAAACAGTGTCGTAGAGTAAAGGCAAAGTGATTTAAATGGTGAGATGAAATGGCACAAGTCCAAAGAAAATTATAACGAAGTAATATAAGAACAATTTCATAGCAAAGATACAGACAGATTTAAACAAAATAATGGGAGAACATTGCGCCAATAAACAATTACGAAGTAAGACGAAAACAGTGTTGAAGAGTAGAGCCAGAGTACCAAAGAAAATGATAACACAGTGACACAAGAACAATTTCGTAGCGAACAGGACGACAGATGTAAAGAATACAGCGTGAGAGCGTGATACTTGGGAACAGGATAACGGACATACCAAGTGTCGTCGAGGCAGATGACTGATTTTTAACTCTTTCCATACGAACGGCGAAAGAGACGACGTTAACAGCGTTTCACCCCAATTACCATCATCAAAATATTGCAAGCTCTTATACTGAAGACGTGAATGTTGACAAAGAATACCACAGTTCTGACGACGGAAGCTAAAGGTTGGGTCATTCAGACACCCACTGGACATCCGAGGGGTCTGTGTAGAGGAAAAGAGAGGACTGGCCGTACTGAGGTGAGTTAATGAAAAGATGGAACAACGGAATGCCAATAAACGGGAATCAGCGTGAGATAAATGAATAATAAATAAATGACTAAATGAAGTATTGTAAGGGCCGACTGATATAAATCATGGATGAAACTGAACCGAATAAAGTTTATTTTCTGAGTGTGATAGAGAAAGCAAGGGAAAGATTTTTTTTTCCCCTTTTTGACTCACTTGTATAAACAAAGTGAGTCTATGTTTTAACCCGGTGTTCGGTTGTGTGTGTGTGTGTGTGTGTGTGGTAAACTTTAACATTGACATTTTCTCTGCAAATACTTTGTCAGTTGACACCACATTTGGCATAAAAATAGGAAAAATTCAGTTCTTTCCAGTCATCTTGTTTAAAACAATATTGCACCTCTGGGATGGGCACAAAAAAATAAAAAGAAGCCAAATTATATGCAAACTGCATTTACTGTTATATTTATATTTTTTTTGTATTCTCTAAACTTGGCACTTTGACCTCTTATTCTGACACAACAACTAGAGGAGTCATTATTATCATTTTTTGTTCAAACAGGAACTTCTTTTGCTAAGCATGGAATTTTTATTTATTTTGCAAACGTTTTGGTGCAGATAGTAAAAAAGGGAAATTACTCTGTAATTAATGTTAGAGGACGTAATTTATCACAAGTGAGTCTTGAAGGCCTTGCCTCTCTTGTTATTTGTTTATTGTTGGTCTTTTTTTTTCTTGTCTTTGTTTCGTTTTTTTCTCTTTCTCTCTTTTTCTTTCTTTTGTTGTTGTTGTTGTTGCTTTTAGCTTTTTTCAGTCTATGAAAGGGAAAAAGTGGGTGATGAAGGAAAAGAAATTAAAAAAAAAAAAAACAAAAAAATCATCACACTAAAACAGCATAATCCAAACCATGTGGGTGAGCGGACAGAATGCGAACTGCACAGAATGAAGAAGTGAGGGCTGAACGGTGTCGGAGATACGTGATAGGATGGAAGAATATGATGCCTTGGAACAGGCCAAAGAACTGCGATAACAACAGTGTTATAGAAAGAATATTGATTTAAATGATACGGTGGAAGGATAGAATGACGATGATATGGGTACGGCACATAGCGCCTATCATCAGTCAGAGACCAAGCTGTAAGCGCTTTACGAACAACATGGAGTCGTTTGCACAGCTGGCTGGCTGCCTTATCTGGATAGATCCGACTGACTGATTCATCATGTTTCAGTCACAGTCACACACACACACACACACACACACACACACACACACACACACACACACACACACACACACACACACACACGTATCATTTTACGTGTATGGCCGTTTTGTTTATTTATCTCGATATGCAGGCAGCCATACTCCGTCTTTGGGGGCGCGGGGGTGGCGGTAGAGAGTGGCGGGAAGGGTGTGTGTGTGTGTGGGGGGGGGGGGGCATGATGGATTTTTTCTTATTTCCAAACCCGCCGAACGCTGACATGGATTCCAGGAACTTTAACGTGTGTATTTGATCTTCTACGCGCGTGAAAGATTTGCAATCCGTTAATCAATAATAAAAGAAGAAGTAGTAGTAGTAGTAGTAGCAGCAGCAGCAGCAGCAGTAGAAGTAGTAGTAGCAGCAGCAGCAGTAGTGGTAGTAGTAGAACTATTTCTACTGCTGCGGCTGCTACTACTACTACTACTGCTACTGCTGCTGTTGCTACTAGTACTTTTGATATCTTCATCATCATCATTATCATCAAGATCGTTAAATACGTTTTACTTGATTTTATCAAATATGTCCAGCAGATCATGTTTCCCTTAACTGCAGATCTCCAACCCCCTAAAAGACGATACAAAACAGACCGTAAACAATGACACAAACAGAAAAAATAACAACAGAATGAAACACTGAAACAGCAACAACAAAGCAAGTTGGCCAGTCACATAAACGCGCACGCACACGCACACGCACACACACACACACACACACACACACACACACGCACACACACACACACACACACACACACACACACACACACACACACACACACACACACACACACACACACACACACACACGCACACACACACACACACACACACAATCTGGCATTGAAATGGATCCCCCCCTCACCCCCTCATTTCCCCCTCCCCCCCTTACCCCTTACCCTCTCGCCACCCCTACCCCCCTACAATTCATGAAGTAACCATCGTTCATACGTTAAATAACTTAATTTTTTTTTTTTAAGCTGCACAGGAGTTTTGTTTATTTGTTTATATCTCCACCCGGATAGCTAACCGGATCTTTAAGCAAGCGTTTCCGTGGGCGACTTCAGACGTATCCTCTTTCCCTATTGAACCTGACCATTATCGGAAACAAAGGCAACTTTGCGGCAGTTACGATCGCAAGAGAGAGAGCAGCGTATGGGGCAGGAGCAAATAGATTCTTTCAAGCCGGCAGGATGAACCGAGAGGTTTTGTTTTTGTTTTTTGTTTTTTGTTGTTGTTTTTTTTATACACGTTTCCGATGGCCCTGTGTGAAAAGAGGCGAAGACATTACCTCGGGTGGGAAGATGGCCGCACGGCGGTTCACTCTCTCCGTGTTAAACGCTGGGCGGAAAAGTAATAAGCTCTCACACTCATTTCCACGCTGCTGAAATTGACGGCACAAGGGATGCCCGTGATTACCTCTCGCCGCTACTGTTGATCTGGCAGCGACTTCAAGGGCATTAACTCCCCGGCTCATTATCTGCCCTTAGTTAGGTGGGATTAGATTTCTGGGTGGGGGGAGGGGGGAGGGTTGAGGAGGGGGGGGGGGGGGGGTTATGGCCCGGAAAGGTCGCAAAGAACATGGGCGACGTTGACGCTGTTGTTGTGATGGCATTTTGAACTGGGAAGAAGAACGTGAAGCATCCGTGCTGATTCACGTAATGATTGAGTGGGAGAGGTGGTGGGGTGGGATGGGGAGTGTGTGTGTGTGTGGGGGGGGGGGGGGGGGGGGCGTGGGGGAGGGTTTGGAGTGGCCGTAATAATAATCATGATGGTTTGATGATGAGCCATGTTGATGGCGTCCTCTTCTGTCTCCTGAGGTTTGTTTCTGTGATGCCTGTCTTTCTCTCTCTATCTCTCTCCCCCTCTCTCTCCCTCTCTCTTTTCAAATTAGCTACACAGCTCTCTGCATTATTACTCTTATGTGAGCTAGCTATCTGTCTTTTTTGTGTGAGTGTGTGTGTGTATTTCGAATTAGCTTTGTCATGTGTGGATTTCAGATTAGCTCTTTATCTTTTACTCTTCATTGTTTCATTTTTATAACCGGTTGTCATCAGTATATCCTAGCGTTGTTTTCGTTTTATTCTTTCCGTGTCATTTTTTTATTTCTAAAAATGTTTTGCAAATTACTCTCTCTCTCTCTCTCTCTCTCTCTCTCTCTCTCTCTCTCCGTATAACTATGTATGTATGTATGCATGTATTTATGTACACACACACACACATATGTGTATGTACGATATATATATATATATATATATATATATATATATATAGAGAGAGAGAGAGAGAGATGTCTGCGTTGATTTCTCTTTCTACCACGTGTCCTTTTGTCCTTACTGTCGTTTAACACTACTTTTTTTGTTGCCCTGTTCATCTGTAACTGTATGATATTGTGACAAGTTCGAGATAATAACTACTGTTTATACCACCAGGTTTCGTGAGATACACATCCACATAGACTTTGCGTATAAAAGGTGGTGACACATGCACCATATCTGAATAGCTGTTGTTGGCTGTTTCATCGTGATATTTTCCCTTTGATATCAGCAACACTGAACAACAACAACAACAACAACAAAACGTATGTTTACACAGCAATAACAACTAACAAGCAAACAAACACGCTTACACATGCACATGCACACGCATGCACGCATACGCGTGCAACCACCCCCCACCCCCCGCGCTGGTTGGGGGGTGCTATAAACAGAGATTTTCAGACATCGCTTGAACGTCTTTCTCAACTTACGCTGTTCTCTTCCTTTTCCAACTCCTGAGACTTGAATGCACGTACTCATATTGATCGTAACCCAGCGGTACAATGATAATACAATGCTATCCAAATCGAGTGCGGGGCAATTCCATACGAATGTATACAATACCATGCGATGCAAGGCTATACAACAGCACAAAACTGTTGAGTAGCTTCCTCCCATACGAAAGAAAAAAAAAAGTTGTCAATTTCAAAAGCTGCGATAACTTGCACAATAACGTGATAAAATACCCGTTCTGCATGCCTGGAAGATGACATAAATGGAGGGAGTGAAGAAATCTGAAATAAATGAAAGAAAACAAAACAAAACGAAGAAAATAAGTGCAAAACAAAATATAATGAAATTGATAAATAAAACAGCATGACACACAGAACGTCACCCAGGTGGACACACCGCTAGCGTCCGTCAAGGCAAAAGTGCTACCTGCGCATGCCTGAACGAGCGGAACTCCGTGAAACTGACCAGGCCTGTCATTACCGGTAGAGAGAGAAACCTCCTTCGGTGCACCGGCCGCTCAGTGATGTGTGCAACGGCCGCTCAGTGCCGTGCGCAAAAAAAAAAAAAAAAAAAAAAAGACTCGCTCGGGCGCGTGGGTGGGTGGCACGTGAAGGGATTCTCACCTTAATTGTAGACTGACACAGTGTATCATTCCACGTGAGGCGATTCCTGTCATTACTGCCCCGTCAGTGCCAGAGGGCGGGTCGGTGGGTGGGAAAGGAAGAGAGAGGCCGAAAGAAAGGGGGGGGCTGGGGTGGTGGGGGGGGGGGGGGGGGGGGTGGAAGAGGAAAGGTGAAAGGATCGATTTCTGAATGCTGCAGAAATTCTCTTTCACCCTGTCCTGTTTTGTTCTGGTATTTTGTGTGTGTGTTGTTGTTTTTTTTTCTTTTTTTCATTATTTCTTTCTTTATGTCTTTCTTCCTTTTAAATCTTATTTATAGGTCTCTCTTTCTGTCTGTCTGTCTGTCTCAGTCCCTGTCTTTTTCCCTGTCTTTCTCTCTGTCTCTTTCTCCCCCACCTCTCTGTCGATTATTCCTTTCTCTGTGTGACTGTTTGCCTCTGTATGTCTGTGTCGGTCTCTCTTTCTGTCGGTCTCTGTCTCTGTCTCTCTCTCTCTCTCTCACTCACATGGTGGTCTGGATGTTCTTTGGGGTCATTTCTTGTCAAGACAGATTCATCTTTTAACTACTTTCTGCTGAGAGTAAGAAAAAAAAAGTAGAAAATAAGAGAGAAGCGATAAAGAAGGAAGGGAGAAGCATTAAGAAAATAAAGTAAGAAGGAAACAAATAAGAAAGAAAGAAAGAAAAAGAAATGAAACTGAGGTGTGATAAACTGAAGTGATACGAATTCTATGTCACCCCACAGTAAGCCTACCTTTTATCTGTTTACTTTAGTTGTTCAGCCAGGTTCTCTAGCTCTGAAAAGAAACAGAAAGAAAAGAAAGAAGATTAAAAAAAAATAATAATAATAAATAATAATAATAATATATATATATATATATATATATATATATATAAAGGGATGTAAATCTGCGTATGAATCTATTCTGAGATGTTATTTCGGCATGATTAAAACTTGTCTTGTGAAGCTGTTAACTATAGATGAGGATCGCGTTACATAAATGTTTGACAATGATGATAAAAATGATAATAATGATAAGAAGAAGGAGAGGAAGTAGAATCGACAAATTCTTCCTCTTCTTCTTCTACACACACACACACACACACACACACACACACCAGAACTAACAGATTCATGAAAGAAGGAAAGAAAAGAAAAAAAAGGAAAGAAAAGAACCAACACAAAAGAGCACACGCACCAGCTAATTACAATCACTTACACCAGAATGCCTTCACACACACACACACGCGCGGAATAGCGGACAAGCAGACCGACCAATGAACAGTTGCCTCCCCTGCCATCCCCCCCCCCTCCAACCTCATCCTGCTTCTTTCTTTCTTTCTTTTCTTTTCTTTTCTTTTCTTTTCTTTCCACACAATGCTCTGTACCAGGCGATCACTGCCAGTTCCCGTCACGCTTGACCAAACCGCCATTTAACGCTCTTGTTCACAAACACGAAATGGACACAGCTTATTTCAATGGCAGACGGCTTCAGTCTCCAAGGGCGATAATCATCAGTTCACCGGACGTGCATATTCATACTGACTTCCCCTTATTAGACCCCTCGAGGGCGCAGGCGCGCGCAGGCGCAGCACGAGCAGCGGAGGTGGTGGTGGGCTTTGGGTTGGGTGATTGTATCGAACCTTTCATGACAAGGCCCTGGCAGAAAATTATAGGAAATCTAATGAAAATGAAATACGCACTCAATCGTGAACAGATAATGTTCCCTCAGGACTTCGTTTCCCGAAAGGGGCTACAGAGAGACAGAGACTGAGAGAAAGAGGGAGAGTGGGGTGGGGGGAGAGACTGAGAGAGAAAGAGACTGGGAGAGAGAAAGGAGAGACGGAGAGAAGTGTGAGAGAGAGGGAGAGAGAGAGAG
>NC_134904.1:28663828-28698856 GCF_041734735.1 Babylonia areolata | reverse complement strand
CCCCACCCCTATATCCTCCGTGTCCTACTTACCCCATACCCTGCTCTCACTCCACTGACTCACCTTCCATCTGACCTATTCACCCACAGACACATAAAAACAAACAAAAAAACACCCCCCCCCCAAAAAAAAACACACATTTTCCTCCAAAGAACGAAGGAGTAGAGTTATAGAGTGTGGTCCGAGCAGAGATCGCCCTAACTCAGAACTAAATTTGGCCAACATTTTTCCCGCTACAAATGCCACCCAACCAAACTAAAATACTCATAATGTCCTGGTGTATCCACTTTGCAAAATTTTAGCATATTTCCTTTGGGGATTTCTTTTAACTTCCCCATCTTTACTGCTTTATCAGTGATACTGAAGCCCCATATTCATTTCATATAATGTTCTTGCATAATTTTATTTGGCATGATTATCATATTTTGTTGCTTTTTTCGCCCTTTTATCCACCCCCCAAAAAAGAAATTCTTGCATAATTACCTTATTTATAAAATTATACGAGACTTTACATGACAAAAAGATAAGGTGTGATGGATCAGTAAAGTTACTCAATTGCTCTCAGCCTGTATACTGATCAGCAAACAATGTTTTTGCATCGTGTTAAACTGCACGTGAAGCGGAGAAATCAAAGGATTTTGTCGTTATGAAAAAACAAAAAAACAAAACAAAAAAAACTACAACTAAATATTTGGTCGGAAATTACTGCCCTTTGCCTAACAGAGGGAACATCCATCTTCTCTCCCCCTTACTGTCAATATTCGACAACTGACTGAGTAATATCCGTCCCTCTCCACACCACCCTCCTGTCTCTGTCTTATTCTTCATCATGATCAAAGTATAATGTGTTCAGTCTGAAGGATAAAGTCCTGTCATGCACGGGATTGAATGATAAGTGACTTCAACACACACACACACCCACACACCCACACACACACACACACACACACACACACACGTGTGCACACACGCGTGCACCAAATAAATACATAGATATTTCTCTCCATTCCTCCCTCCCTCTCGGTACACACACACACACACACACACACACACACACACACACCAAGAGAGGGGTGAGAGAGGCATGGAGATAGATTCATATTTGTTTGTTTATGTGTGTGCGTCTTTTTAAGCCACTGATGATTAGATATGTTCAATTCCGTGCATGATAAGACAATATCCCAAAGACTGAGCAGATTATATTTTGATCTTCATGATGAATAAGACAGAGAAAGACAGGAAGGTGGGATGGTGAGTACGGATATGACTCAGTCAATTGTTGAATATTGGCACAAAGGGAAGTGAAAGTGGATGTTCCCTCTGTTAATCAAAGGGCAGTAATTTGCAACTAAACCCATTGGCTTTTTTTACCCAAATAACATAATCATTTGATTTCTCCACTTCACATGCGGTCTGACACGATGGTAAAGCATTGTTTGCTAATGAGTATACACGCTGAGAGCAGCTGAGTAACTTTAGTGATGTATCACACCTTATCTTTTTGTCATTTAACGTCTTATGTTAATAAGATAATTATGTAAGATTTGTTTTTGTAAAAGGGTGAAAAACCAAAAAAATATGGTAATCATGCCTTATCAGATTATGCAAGAACAATGTATGAAATGAATATAGGGCTTTAGTATCATTGATAAAGCAGTAAATGTTCAGGAAACGAAAAGAATTGAAAGAATACGCTAACATTTGCTAAAAAAAAAAAAAAAAAAAAAAAAATGGACACACAGGTCATTCTGAATATTTTAGTTTGGTTGGGTGGCATTGTAGCGAAAAATGTTGGCAAAAACTAGCTCTGAGTTAGTGAGATCTCTGTGGGGATCACACCCAATAACTCTACTCCTCTGTTCTTTGGAGGAAAATGTGTTGTCTTTCTTCCTTTTTTGTTTGTGGCCTGTGTGACAGGTCAGATGGAAGAGGTTAGGCAGTGGAGGAAGGGAGAGAAAGTAGGATAGGGGGTTGGAGTGGGGAAGAGAGTGTAGGATAGTGGGGGCATTGGGGAAGGTTTGGGGGAAGTAGGATAGGAGGGAAATTGGGGGTTGGGAAGGTTTGGGGGAGTAGGATAGGAGAAAAGTGGGGGGGGGGATAGGAGGAAAACAGGGGAGAGTGGGTGGGGTTAGCAACCAGGGGGGAGGACAATAGGGGAGTGCGGAAGAGAGTGTAGGGGGACAGTGGGGAAGGTTGTTTTTTTTTGGGGGGAGGGGGGGGGGCAGGTTAGCAACCAATACTTTGGAGGAAAATAGCTCATCCTTTTTACTGTTGAGAAGTGTCTGCAGCTGATTGTGTCAGAACAACCTCCTTCCCTCTGCAGTAACAATCACCTGCAGACGCTTCACAAAAAACAAAAAGAAAAAAAAGAGCACACATTTTCGTCCAAAGAATGGGGCAATAAAATTATTGGGTGTCATCCCCTCGCACCCATCCCGCCCCCCCCCCCTCCCCCTCTGTCCTACTGTCCTTTCTACGTCATCCTCCCATCCTACTCTCCCTACCACCCCAATCTCTTCCTCAGCCTACTCTCTCCCCCCCCTCCTCCCCCATCTCGTCCTCATCCTAATCCTCCCTCAATCTCTTCCCCCTGGCCTGTCTCCCCCACCCCCCTGTCCTACTCTCCCTCCACCCATCCTACCCCATGTCCTAGTTCTCCTCCCATCCCCCCATTTCACCCGTCCTACTCTCCCTTACCCATTCCATCTTCCCGCCTGTCCTACTGTCCCTTTCCCCTACCATCCCATCTGTCCTAGTCTCCCATCCCCCACCCCATATCTTTCACCCGTCCTACTCCCCCTATTTTCCCCTTTCCTACTCTCCCTTCCCACAACCATCCTACCTGTCCTAGTCTCCCATTCTCCCCTATCTCTCACCTGTCCTACTCCCCCTATTTCCCTCTCTCCTACTCTCCCATCACCCATCTCTTCCCCCTGTCCTATTCTCAATTTCCCCCCATCTCCCACCTGTTCTACCTCCCCTGTCCTACTCCCCCTTTACCTATCTCACCACATGTCCTACTCTTCTTTACCCCATATCTCACATGTTCTACCTCCCCTGTCCTACTCTCCCTTTACCTATTTCACCACCTGTCCTACTCTCCCTTACCCCATCTTTCACATGTTCTACCTCCCCTGTCCTACTCTCCCTTTACCTATTTCACCACCTGTCCTACTCTCCCTTACCCCATCTTTCACATGTTCTACCTCCCCTGTTCTACTCTCACTTTACCTATCTCACCACCTGTCCTACTCTCCCTTTACCTATTTCACCACCTGTCCTACTCTCCCTTACCCCATCTTTCACATGTTCTACCTCACCTGTCCTACTCCCCCTTACCCTATCTCCTCCCTTCCTACTATCCCCCTCTTACATGCTCCTACTCCTGTTACCCTCAGTCTGGCTACCCCCTCTACTGCTGGACCTCCTACCCCCTGCAGTAACCCTCTATTTGACCGAATCACCTGCAGATGCTTTACACAAAAGAAAGACAAAAGAGCACATATTCCCTCCCCCCACCCCCTTATCATACTGTCCCTCCCCCACATTTCCCCCACCTACTCATCCTCCCCCAGTCTCTCATGCCCATCCCCTGTCCTACTCTCCCTTCCACCCCCGCCCACCTGTTCTACTCATCCATCTTCCATCCCCCCCCCCTTGTCCTACTCTAACTCTACCCATCCTAGTCTTTGCCCCCCTACACCCCCTACCCTGTCCTACTCTCCCTGTCTCCCATCCCCCCATCTCTCACCTGTCCTAATCCCCCCACCTCCACCCTGTCCTACTCCCACGTCCAACTTTCCCTCAATGCCCCCCTGTCTACTTTCCCACTCCCCCCTCTCCCACTCTCCCGTCCTCGACCACCCCCCACCCCTCCATCCCCCACCCCCTCGACCTACTCTCCCTCCCTGCTGTCCTACCCTTCCTTTTCCCCATCTCCCAAATGGTCCTACTCTCCCTCCTCCATCTCTCCACCTCTCCTACTCTCCCATCCCACTTCCCCTCCTGTCCTACTCTCCAACTGCCCCATCTCCTCCTGTCCTCAACCCATCTCCCATCTCCCCCATCTTCCCCCCTGTCCTATTCTCCCTCCTCCTCCCGTTACCCTCAGCCCGACTTCCCCTCCACTGCCCATCCCCCTACCCTTTGCAGTAACCCTCCATTTCACAAAATCACCTGCAGACATTCTAAAAAAAAAAAAAAAGGCATAAGACCTGCAAAGAAGAGAATTATTGGGTGTGATCCCCTCCCACCTTTCTACTCCCCATGTCTTACTCTCCCTCCCCCATCTCACCCCTCTGTCTGCTCTCCCTTCCACCCCCATCTCCTCCACAGTCCTACTCTCCATCTCCCCATCTCGCCCTCATCCTTTTCTCCCTCAGTCCTGTTCTCCCTCCTCCATCTCCCCACCTCTCTACTAACTGCCCCATCTCCTCCTGTCCTACTCTCCCTCAACCCACCTCTTTCTTCGTCCTACACTCCCCCCCCCCACCCCCCCATCGTCCCAATCTCCCTTTCCCCAGCCCCGTCCTATTCTTCTTTCCCCATGTCCCCCGTCCTACTCTCCCTCCCCCCATGTCCCCGGTCCTACTCCCCCACCCCATACCCCCATGTAGTACCGCTCATACTAACCTGTCTTACTCTGCCACCCCCCGCCCCCATTCCCGCCCAACGCTACTCTCCCCCCAATCTTCCCCTCCCCCGTCCTACTATCCCCCTCGCACACCCTCCTACTCCCATTACCCCCAATCTGACCTCCACCTCCACTGCCCTACTTCTTACCCCTTACAGGAACCCTAATCACCTGCAGACGCTTCACAAAAAAAGAGAAAGAATAAAGAACTCACATTTTCCTATCAAGAATAGGAGAGTAGAGGTATTAGGTGTGATTCTCTCCCACCCATCTAACCCCCCCCCTCCCCCTCCTCACCTCTCCCATCCCACCTTCTTCCCCCAGTCCTTCTCTCCACCTGACCCTTTTCCTCCTGTTCTCTTTCAACCCACCTCCCATCCCCCCCCCCCCCCTGTACCACTCTCCCTCCCCCATCTCTTTCCTGGTCCTTCTCCCCTCCTCCTTAACCCTGTACCCCCTACCCATGTCCTACTCACCCCCTAATTCCCCCCCAAACCTCCCCCCCCTCTTCTACTCCCTTACCCCATGGTCCCCACCCCCTACTTCTCCCACCCCTATATCTTCCCTGTCCTCTCCCTCCCCTGGTTTACCTTCCATCAGACCTAATCACCCACAGACATAAATGAACAAAAAAACCAAACCAAAAAAAAACCAAAAAACAAAACAAAAACAACAACAACAACAACAACAACAACAAAAATGAAAGACCACACATTTTCCTCCAAAGAACGGAGGAGTAGAATTAACAGGGTGTGGTCCCCACAGAGATCGCCCTAACTCAGAACTAAATTTTGCCAACATTTTACTGCTATAATTCCACCCAACCAAACTAAAATACTTGTCCTGGTGTATCCACCAAAAGCAAATTTTAGCATATTTCCTTCTTGGATTTCTTTTAACTTCCCCACTTTTACTGCTTCATCAATGATACTAAAACACTATGTTTAATTCATAGATTGTTTTTGAAAAAAAAATATTTGGCATGACTACCACATTTTGTGGATTTTCGCCCTTTTATCAAAAAACAAGAGAGGCAAGGCCTTCAAGACTCACTTGTGATACACTTTTTTTTTTTAAATCCAAGCTTTTTACGTATTGAGTATAATTTCAAAATGTAATGTTTAAGATGAGAAAGATCAGTTTAAAGCAAATTAAGTCCCCTAGCATTAATTACAGAGTAATTTCCCTTTTTTACTATCTGCATCAAAACGTTTGCAAAATAAATAAAACTTCCATGCTTAGCAAAAGAAGTTCCTGTTTGAACAAAAAATGATAATAATGACTGCTCTTGTTGGGTCAGAATATCAGATCAAAGTGCCAAGTTTAGAGAATACAAAAAATATAAATATAACAGTAAATGCAGTTTGCATATAATTAGGCTTCTTTTTTTTCTTCTTTTTTTGTGTGCCCATCCCAGAGGTGCAATATTGTTTTAAACAAGACGACTGGAAAGAACTGAATTTTTCCTATTTTTATGCCTAATTTGGTGTCAACTGACAAAGTATTTGCAGAGAAAATGTCAATGTTAAAGTTTACCACGGACACACAGACACACAGACACACGGACACACACACACACACACACACACACACACACACACACACAACCGAACACCGGGTTAAAACATAGATTCACTTTGTTTACACAAGTGAGTCAAAAAGAAGAAAAAAAAAAGAGAAGGAATCTTGCATAATTATTTATAAAATTATTTGAGACGTTACATGACAAAAAGATAAGGTGTGATGC
Organism: Babylonia areolata; assembly: GCF_041734735.1. Lineage (NCBI taxonomy): Eukaryota > Metazoa > Mollusca > Gastropoda > Neogastropoda > Buccinidae > Babylonia > Babylonia areolata. Next base: position 28,692,476 of record NC_134904.1, on the reverse strand, counting down.
ATCAGTAAAGTTACTCAATTGCTCTCAGCGTGTATACTGATTGCATTGTGTTAAACTGCATGTGAAGCGGAGAAATCAAAGGATAGTGTTGTTATTGGCAGTAAGGGGAGTGAAGGTGGATGTTCCCTCTGTTAGGTAAAGGGCAGTAATTTCCGACCAAATCATTAGTTGTTTTTTTTCCCATAACAACACTATCTCTCGAGAGAGGACAAGGGAAAAGAAAAACATGTGAAGTACCGCGAATGTTTTCGGGTCACCATTACTGTAGCTTGCACTTGTTCACTCGAGAATCATATACACGGAGTTGTCGCAAATTGTACTTTGTGATGTGAAATTTTGTGTGTATGTTTATTTATTTATTCATCATCTGCTACTCTTTTTTTTTTACGTCTAACAGAAATTTCGCATGTGAGAATGTATGTATTGTTAATGTATTTAAAATGCAGCTGTGATGTTTACAGTAGTGAAGAAGTTATTGGCTTGATGTAATATTTACCCTATGTCAACCAGTGCAATTTGGTTGTCCATGCTGATGACTTTCCAAATTATGTGGCACAAGCCTTCATATAAGCATTCAATTAAGCACGGCATTCAGAGGACTCTCTCTCCCTCTCTCTCTCTTTGTTTTTTTATTGTTGTCGCTAGATACCCCAACCCCCACCTCCTCATTGATGATTTGGATTATGAAGCGGAGGAAAAAAAGATCACACACACACACACACACACACAGAGGGGAGAGGAAGAGAGAAAGGGGAAAAAAAGAAAAACAAAATTAAAAAAAACCGCGACAGAGGGGTTGTGGACATGTCTCCACTTCCATCACCAGCACCTTTCCTGCATTAAACCTTGGATGCTGGTGTTTGGCGGATATGCATGCCGTTTTTTTTTCTCTGTACTCTTGGCTTTATATATGTGTGTGCATCACATACGATCGTCTTCTTTTTCTTCTTTTTTTTTTCTTTTTTTCTTTTTACTCGATGGCGAACAATTGACGGGGGGAAAAAAAATCCTAAGCCTTCGTGCAGGAATATGATTGTACTCGTAAACCTTTTTTCTGTACTTTTCGGATTCCACGGAATCAACAATAATGTCACTTTCAGCCCGGTTTTGGCTCTGTGCAGTCAGCTAGGTTATGGACGACAGTGATGGTGTGTAAATGTTGATGCTATGCCCCTTTATATTACTCTTGTTGTTGTTTTTTTTGTTGTTTTTGCGCCCATTGCTCGCTTGCGCTAGGCAATCAAATTGTTACCTTTTTTTTTTGTTATTTTTGTACTATGGTGTCATTTTCTTTTTTCAATAATTGTTAATTGTCTGTATGTAATTCACTTTTCTATCTTGGTTTCTACTTCTCACGAATGGATGAACATTTTTTGTTTCCTTTTGCTCAGTTAATTGATTTTAGTATACACATTCTTTACACTAACAGCAGGGCCACATGGAGTGGTTTTTATAGAGCGTTTACTTTTACAATATACATGGGAAATCAGCACACGCACTAAGCAGTTCACCCTACTTAGCAAAAGCAACACACACTAAGGCAGCACACACTGCCTACTTCAAGTACCTCCTACAAGCAGCACACAGTAAAAGTTCACCCTACCTAAAGCAGCACCTACAAGCAGCACACCTGGAACACAAATACACAACCAAAAACCAGGTCAGATAAAATCTCAAAATATCCTGACATCACTGACATGAAAGGCCTATACCCTCTCAGCACCTTTCATCACATGTCCACCAGTATGCACTCCTCTCACACATAGATCTATGTGCGGTAAAAACAAGCTTCATTAAGCTTACCTGCCACCAACAGTGACATACCATAGTGTGCACAAAACATATCACTGACCAATACAACCCTGTGTTCAACAAATGTTGCCCATCATTCAATAAAACTGTGTTACCATAACCAAACAAATATCCTCTTTGTCTTCACAAAGTGTCCCACTGACACAAGTACATGTGTGGAAATCATTACTTCCAAAATATCTCTGGTAAACAGCAATGTGCAACAACATAGCACTGACTCTCAATGCTCTCATAGTTTACCAACTCGTTAATCGCATTACAATGTGCTTTCCCACTTTGTCTGAACAAGGTAAACCACTGACACTTAGCATCAACTCCTACACATGTTATCACAACTACCAACAAATCAAACATTTGTTCCACCACACTTGCTGTTACCCCCATGTGCACACACACACACACATGAAAAACCGTCAACACACACTGGCAGTTTGTTAGCCTATAGGTCTGTTCACCAACACCACCTACTATATACAAAACAAGTAAGTAATACATCAAAATTACAGAACAAGTTATCTGTAACAAAACAGAAGATGGAGGGCAGGGGGTGGGGGGGGACTCAAAAGATATAGGCCAGTACTTCCCTCCACACATTAACTCCTTTTCTTTCCACAAACCACAAGATCAACTTACTGACACAAAACATTGTTCCCAACAAAACCAAGTTATCAACACATTATAAAGCCATTTCAAGTAATGTACTCACAGCCCATCAAGGATTTCCCTGCAGTCAGTCAGCCTGTGTCAGTGTTCAGTTCTTCTGGGAGACAGCTAAGTAATGGCTGTGCTGACTGGTTTTATCCCTTCCCACAACATACTGTGCAAACTAATGCAAGCTACAACACTCACTCCCCCACCTAGTTGAACTGAAATAACCAATCTTGACTTATCCTAGTGACGCTAAGTGAGTGACTGACAGATTCACTGCTTAATCCCAATTCGTCCAATTCAACAGATTGATCTGATTCGCTACAATTCAACCCACTTGTCTATGCACATTCTATGATGACAAGTTCAACCGTTTACGTCACAAAGAGAGGGGAGACGGAAGGGGGTGGCGGGTATGACTTAAATATTTATTTAAAACAAAATTGTGTACAATCTGTTATTTCCCGAAAAAAGAAAAAAACTTGGGCGAATGTAAATTGTGAAAGGTCTTCACACTGAGTGTAAAACATTAAAGCTTTTCTATGTACTGAGTAATAATTTCTAAATGTAATGTTGTAGATGAAAATGATCAGTAAATGTTTATAAACAAATTAAAGCCCATGCTTCAAAAAATGATTAAACTCCCTTTCAGTTAGCTGCCTACAACAGATTTATCTATCAATGTAACTTCCATTCTAAGCGAAATAAGTTCCTATTTCAACAACAAAATGATAAAAGTGACTGCTATTGATCAGTATCAGTATATCAAATCCAAATATCAAATACTGTCAATAAAAATCAAAATGTAACTGTAAATTTATTGTGCAAATAATCTGACTTTTTTGGTGCCCTTCCTAGAGGTGCATTATCATTAAAAACAAAAAGGGTGGAAAAACTTAATTTTCACTATTTTATGCCAAATTTGGTGTTAAATGACAAAGTATTTCCAGAGAAATGACAACGTTAAAGTTTACCACATACAACCGAAGCCGAGTTATTACATAGACTCACCTTGTTAACAGAAGAGAGTCAAAAAACGACTGAAGTACACAAGCCGAAAAAACAGTCACTGTGTTCCTGTGGTGATAGGAAAACTTAGCCACAAACATTACAGAATAAGGGGTGCATTTTGCATTTTATCATGTCAAACGAAATTTCAGATTCAGTGCTCATGGTCGCCATGCTGTTCTATGTCGAAATGTCCCAGGACGAAATGGGCATCACTGTTCTTTAACTCCTGGTTTCTCAGGAATAAAGCCTACACACAATGGATGCTGTTCGTTCTGTGAATCTCATTGTCAGCGAGTTATTTTGAAACGGGTTTACTTACCTAACCAGAAGGCCAAGTGGCTGACACTGTTCTGCATAGACACAAGCGTTTGGAAATGAATGAAAGGGTGTACAATTGTCCGTACATACTTAGATAATGTCAGGATGCTCATTGTTCAGGGCGATGGTTTTATAAATGGTCTAAAATGTGAGTGAGCGAGCGAATATGACGTGTGCTGTCTTGTTACAGATACGATAAACACAAGAAAAGCTGACTGAAACTCAATGCAAACAATAACGAAAAATGCGGAATATATCCAAAGACACAGCAAACATAGTACAATAAAATTTAAAAAAAATAATAAAAAAACACACAAAACAACACTGTTCATTGCTCGCTCTGTGACTTCCTATGCCAAAAAGTATTTATAAAAGAATACAATTGAAGAGGTGCACAAGTTAGCCTTGCCACCCCAATACACAGACACAAACATATAAAATTATAGGCCTTCGCATGATTTTCCGCTCACAAGCAGGTGTAAGAACTTTTTTTTTTACAGGTGTAATTAGAATTGAGGAATGAAAACATGCAATGCATCATTATTCACACCCTGACCATCGTTGAGAACGACTGACCATAAAAACAAACAAACAAAAACAAATTACTGCAATAAGACCAAGCCAAGATTGCGACGTCCTGCTTTGAATATTGATACAAGTTCGCCAAGCTTGTGCATACATGTCTCAATGTTTAAAATCAAACTATCCTGATGTCATACTAGTGTCTAATACTCCTTCCGATGTTTACGATATCGCTGCCAATCAGCTATGCTAATGCCTGTTACAATGTTTATGATATCCCCTGATATCGTTATACTTTTCTCATGTTTACAGTCTCATCAATCAATTTACTATGTTAGTGCCTGTTCTTGTGCTTACAATGTCACTACCATGAGGCCATACTAAAGCTAAGTACCTGTCTATTCTTTAATCTCACTATCAACTCGCCACGCTAGTCTATATCGCTTATGTCATTGTTTATAATGTCACCACCACTAGGCCATACCAATGCCGAGTACATGACCGTTTTTTTGTTGTTGTTTTTTTGTTTGTTTGTTTTGTTTTGTTTTTGTTGTTGTTTTTTTGTGTTTTTTTTATCTTGCTATTAATTCGTCACATAAGTTTATAATATCAGTGTTTTAATCTCACTACCAATAGGCCCAGCACTTGTTCCAGTATTTACAACCACACAACTGCTGTGCCCCAGGTGAACTGTATAACATCTCAGGGATTTTAACAAAAGGGACTTGGGGCAGGTCAGAAAGGCAAAAATGATTGTAATTTTTTTTCAATATCCAAATAACTAAAATGACCAAACTAAAATGAACAAAAGAGAAAACTCAAACAAACAAATAAATCAACTTTAAAAAAGAGCAAAAAGAGTAGACTGGGTTTAAAGCTTACCACACTGAAAAATGAACCAAATATTCATTTCTTAAGAAAAGAAGAAAAAAAGCACACACATAAGCAACACACATTTAGCAATGTTAAGTATGATATGACTGATTAACAAAACATCAAACCAACCAGTGGCTTTATCTGCCAAAATACCTAATTTTGAGAACATATGCTGTTGTTTCTGTTCACAGTCTTTCATCTTCCCCGTCCGACGTACAGTTTGGTGTGCCACAAGGCTCCGTGCTTGGGCCCATTCTGTCTGTTCTCTATACACAACCGATTTCGTCCATTGTCAGTCATCATTCGTTGTCCCACCATAGCTTTTCCGATGACAACCAATTGTATATGTCGGGACCTCCGTCTCTCCTTCCCTCTCTCATTGACTCTACTCAGGCCTGCAACTCCGATCTGAAGACATGGATGACTAAAAACAAGCTAAAATTAAATGAGGATAAAACTGAAATCATGGTTGTCACTCCACAAAGACTTTGCCACTCAGTTTCCCTTCCTTCCTCAGTCTCCCTCAGTGGCACCGACATTCCTCTTTCCTCTTCCGTCCATAATCTTGGTGTCATACTTAACCAGTCTCTTTCCTATCAGCACCATGTTGCAGATATATGCAAACTGTGTTACTTTGAACTTCGGAGAATTGCAACTATTCGTCATCGCCTGACTGAGGATGCAACCAAACCTCTCCTCTGTGTCTTGGTGCTGTCCCGCCTGGATTATTGTAATTCTGTGCTTGTCGGTTCACCCAGCTACCTCATTGCTAGGCTTCAGAAAGTCCAGAACCATGCTGTCTTTCGTTCCTCTAAAGTTGATCACATCTCTCATCTCCTTCATGCTTTACACTGGCTCCCAGTACAAGAAAGATTTATTCACAAAGTCGTCTCTCTTTGTTTCAAGTCCATTGACGCTACTTGTCCACAGCATCTTACTGATCTCATTCATCCTTACATACCCTCACGCCAACTTCGCTCTTCTTTTGACAACCGCCTGCTTAGGATCCCCCGTGTTTGAACCAAAACGTATGGCCAAAAACGTATGAATCAACTTCCTCAACTTCTCTGTCTTCTCTTCTCTCATCTTCGCTGCAATCTTTCGAATACAGTCTGAAGACCCATCTTTCCCCCTCCTCGGTACTTTTCAACAGCTCTTCACTTTCCAGTATGGACTAAAATGACTATTAGTGAGTAAATGAGTTTGAGAGTTTCGGAATTTGTATCTTTGATTGTGTACTATTCATGATTGTGTGCTATGCCGTGTGTATGCGTGCGCGTGTGTTTGTGTGTGTTGTGTGCGTGTGGGAGAGGGTGCAGGAGGGGGGGGGGGGGCGGTGAATGTTTTTTGATAATGTTTGGTATCTTGTTTTCAGTTTTTTTTCCTTTTTGATGTTTACGTGTGTGTTCTATTTGTAATCGCACTGGGCTTATTTTCAAGAATATGCGTACATGCTCATAATAATAATAATAATAATAATAACATATTACAGAGTCGGATGGTAATTCATGTTATGAAGCTGTGTAATAATGATGTGATTGCTACAACAACAACAACAACAACAACAAAAAACGTTACAGAGAAGCAGTGGCTTCATTTCATTAATTCTGTTCTTGCCACACACTGTTTTGACGATACAGTGCTGAACCAGAGTACACCGAATGTAGACATATTGAAGTTTACACTTTTAAAGAAACTCTAATGTCAGTATAAAACTTCTTGAGAAAACAGAAACACGAAAATAAAGTCAAGCTCACAGTTGTATTGGTAAAGAACATAGATAAAAGCTATACAAGAAAAAACTGAGCGTGCTATCAGTCCATCATAGCTGCACACAATGCTGCCTTCTCATTCTGTTTCACGTGCTGCCTCATCCTTGTGAAGTGGTCTGCACAGCTTCCGGACGCTGTCCTCACTAGGGAGGAAGGTGGCTGAATGGTTAAGACGCTCAGCTGCCAATACAGACAGTCCGTGAGGGTGTGGGTTCGAATCCTGCTTTCGCCCTTTCTCCCACATTTAATTGGAAAAACAAACTTAGCATCTAGTCTTTCGGATGAGACGATAAACCGAGGTCCCGTGTGCAGAACGCACTTGGCACACTGAAAAAAGAACCCATGGCAATGTCCTCTGGCAAAATTATGTAAAAAGAAATCCACTCTGATATGTTCACAAAACACATTAACATGCACTCAAGGCCTGACAAGCGCGTTGGGCTATACTGCTGTCAGGCATCTGCCTGGCAGATGTGTTGTGGCGTATATGGATTTGTCCGAACGTAGTGACGTCTCCTTGAGATGCTGAAACTGAAACTGTCCTCATTCTGTGTGCGCGCCTCTTTCCGTGGTGCCCTAATCAAATTCCAGTCCCAGGATTTCCAACACTCGCTTCAGGGTTTCTTCAACCTCATCTTCACTGCCGATCGTCTGCTCATTCACCATCTGCATGTGTTCCAGGTGGACGAGGAGCCGGTGAACGTTGAGGCGAAACTTTTTCTGGCGTTCCTTAGCCTTTTGATATTGAGATTTGGGTTTCGTCTGCGGCAAACCGCCCTGGGGAACCTCTTCCGTCACCAGGCCTGTGGGCTGTTGGGGTGTTGCGGTGGGGGAGACAAACGGAGGAGTGCTGCTTGAGGGACCCGCGGTGTAGGCCATGTTCGGATCGTCGTGTGACTGCGAGAGGCGAGTGGGTGAATGCAACGATCTTCTTTTCAGATTGGTTTCCCAGGCCCTGGGGGTGCTCAGCACGTCCGGCAGTGTTGCACTTGTTGAAGCTGACGGCGCCCGTGAACTGGTCTCCAAAGTCGTGGGTGTGCTCCTCACGTCTTGCAATGTACTCGGGGTTTCGGATTTTATGTTCAAGCTTGCGTTTCGAGTCGATGCCGTGCTACCTTGGCTCAAGGTTGGAGATTTGCTCCCCTTATTTTGAAGCGGTAACAAGTTAATAGTCTTCTTTGTTAACCGTGTAAGTACGTTATCCAGGCCAGATGGTGACGTGCTCTGGTGCCCGCTTGTGGGAGGCGTCACGGTTGGGGATGTATCCCTCAAATTTGCGGTTAGATCCGGCGTTGGCATTGGGGACAAGGGTTTTGGGCTGGCGTCAGCAGGGGGTGGAGTTTTCTCCATGCTGAGATTGAGAGGAGCGGTTTCGTCGGGCTGTTCGGAGGATGAGAACGGCGGCTTGAAACTTGAAACTTTCGGAATCTTGATGACTAATGAGGGTTTCCGAGGCTTTTTTTGAGGGCTTTTGTCAACAGCTTCTTTTGACTTTCGCTTGCCGTTCGGTTTGGAGGTCAGTAGCCGTCCTTGCTGTGTACCTTTTTCATCCGATGCCGTTGACGTGCTTACTTCATCAGCTGATTTTGTCCTCCGTCTGCCTATAGCTTTGGAGCACAGTGGCTGTTTTGTTGGGCCCTTTTCACCAGGTGCTGCTGACATGCTCGCCTTTGCAGGAGGCGACCTGTAAGAAACGGATTGCTTGTATGGACGCGAAACGTTAACACACACATCTTTACACAGACATTGAGTTTGTTTTTATTGCACCACTATCGAAAACGGAGAGAGAGAGAGAAACAGAGAGAAAGAAAGAAAGAAAAGGAGGGAGAGGGAGACACACACACACACACACACACACACACACACACACACACACACACACACACACACACACAGATAGAGAGATAGAGAGACAGAGAGACAGAGACAGAGAGAGAGACAGAGAGAGAAGACAAGAACAAAAACGTGATTTGACTGATCCGGGTCACATGTCCAGGTCAACATGAACGAAGGGACAAGGACCAGGAACACACTGTCCAAAAGTAGCGAATATATCTTGAGCTGAACAAAATAAACACAAACATTTTCAGATGAACTTGCCATCACTTGGGTGTGCACATAATCATGAGTCAGCAACATACGCTTACATTGTTGGAGTGAAATCGTCAATTGGTTCGTTCGTTAATTTATTTATAGTATGTTCATCTAAGATGATGATATTAAACTGAAAATAAATGATATTATAAATATTATAAGATGATGATATTAGACTGAAAATAAATGATATTATGAATATTATTATCATTTGGATTATTATCATTTCTATCATCATGATGATGATTGTTATTATTGATTATAAATCAGCATTTCTGAATATCCAAATGAAATGGGGGGGTTGCGGTGGATGGGGAGAGGGGGGAGGGGAGGGGGGACTAAGGAAGGAAAAGAGAGAGTCACAGAGAGAGAGAACAGAATGACGAATTACCACCAAATTCGTCAATTAGAGTTGTTCGGTTTATAGCCGTCAAACAACCACCGTCCAGGTGAAACAGCTGACGGTTGAGTTTGAGGGAAGTTGTGCACGCTATAGCTGGAGACACGTTTGAAGTGATGGAATAATTCGACATTAGGAAAGCTGAGTTCTGTACAGCTCACAATGCTCCGAAATTACTTTGCTTTGGGTCTGGTGGGTCTGGATCTTGAGCACTTACACCAAGAGTGTTGAACCTATTGTCTACACGAAAACTGTTAAGCATGATGTAAAGCTTTTGGAGAGGGGGGGTGGGGGGTGGGGTGAAAGAGAGAGAGAGAGAGAGAGATCCCTAAGGATCGCCCTCACGGAGAACTGGGACAGGAAAAGCGACCTACAGGAGACCCCAACAGCGAGAGAGAGAGAGAGAGAGAGAGAGAGAGAGAGAGAGAGAGAGAGAGAAAGAAAGAGAGAGTGAGAGAGAGAGAGAGGAGAGACGGACAAACAGACAGACGGATAGACAAGCTGACAGACAAATAGAAAATAGGGAATCATTGTAATCTGAGACACCTTTACGCCTCGTAAATTAACTATAATTTAAATATGATAGACAGAGAGACAGAGACAGAGAGAGACACAGAGAGAGACAGACAGAGGCGGAAAGGGGTGGGGTTCAGAGACAGATACAGAGTTAAAGGCAAATACAGATACAGAGACAGAGACAGAATACTTACAGGTCTACTTCCTCACTCGTATCTTCTTGTTCTGCACCGCACCGACTGCAACAAGTTTGTCAAAATAAATAAATCGTTCAGGTCATAATATTTTCAGTTCGTTTTGTTCCCTACATTAAGTCGTTCATGTGGTCATAATATCATCATACAATCGTTTTGTCGTAAGTGTTTGCTGATTAGCATGTTCTAAGACATCTCATCACAGGTCTCTCTCTCTCTCTCTCATAAGGGGCGAAGGCCTTTTTGACCCACTCCCCAGCTCTCTCTCTTTGGCTTTATCGCTAGACAACTTGTTTTTGGCTCGTCTTTGTCGAACACGAAGCCCTTAGCAATATCCTCATCGTGCTACTGGTTTCCTGTGTCTGTCTAGGCGATATCTGCTGTTCGCAGCCGACTCTCTCTGACTCCATTTCCATGCCTGCTGATGTGAGCCGTCATTGTGGCAACCCTTTGAAACAAATCTTCATCAGCTTACCGTCAACCGAAGTTCCTGATTACTTTTATTCCGTTCGTTGAACTGACCGGCTTTGCAGATACGTCGACTTCACCACGTAAATTTGCATTTGTATTTATGCTTTATCACAACAGATTTCTCTGTGTGAAATTCTGCCTGCTCTCCCCAGGGAAAGTGCGTTGCTACATTACAGCGCTACCCTTTTTTTGTATTTTTTTCCTGTGTGCAGTTTTATTTGTTTTTCTTATCGAAGTGGATTTTTCTACAGAATTTTGCCAGGGACAACCCTTTTGTTGCTGTGGGTTCTTTTACGTGCGCTAAGTGCATGCTGCACACGGGACCTCGGTTTATCGTCTCATCCGAATGACTAGCGTCCAGACCACCACTCAAGGTCTAGTGGAGGGGGAGAAAATATCGGCGGCTGAGCCGTGATTCGAACCAGCGCGCTCAGATTCTCTCGCTTCCTAGGCGGACGTGTTACCTCTAGGCCATCATTCCACATTCGCAATACTATTCATCATTTCCTACTTCACTTCACCGAGCAGTTCTAACCATGATGTTGTTGAAGGTAGTCGCATATTACTATTCTGTTCGCTTGCTGTATTTCAAGTCCTTGAAACTGGATCCAACTTTTATCAACAATTATCTTAGGAAGGTGGCAGAATGGTCAAGACGCTCAGCTGCCAATACAGACAGTCCGTGAGGGTGTGGGTTCGAATCCCGCGCTCGCCCTTTTTCCCAGGTTTGACTGGAAAATCAAACTGAGCGTCTAGTCATTCGGACGAGACAATGAACCGAGGTCCCGCGTGCAGCACGCACTTGGCGCATTGAAAAAGATCCCATGGCAACGAGAGTGTTGTCCTCTGGCAAAATTATGTGAAAAGAAGTCCATTCTGAGAGATACACAAATAGATAAGGCCTGACAAGCGCATTGCGTTAAGCTGCTGTCAGGCATCTGCCTAGCAGATGTGGTGTAGCGTATATGGATTTGTTCGAACGCAGTGACACCTCCTTGAGAAATTGAAACTGTCTGAGGCGCATTTTTAAGATCCGTTGGCCAGACAAATTCAGAAACGAGGACCTGTGGCAACAGAGTCGGACAGGAAGAAACAGATCCTGGAATGTGGGGATCGCCATCCAGCACTACACGTCAGGCCCTGACCTGGAACCCCCAGGGGAGAAGGAAGAGAGGACGGCCCAAGAACATCTGGACGCGGGACACTGAAGAGGCTGGGATCCAGCTGGAGGGATGCAGAAAGGATAGCACAGAGTCGAGTTCGGTGGAGAAACGTCATTGATGGTCTATGCTCCACAGGGAGCGAAGGGCCTGAGTAAGTAAGTCAGCAAATAAGAAACTGGATGCAGAATTAAGTGCTCCGCCAGCCTGTGGATGAAATTACAGCCAGTGACTCAGTTGCACCATCTAGAATCAAGCTGAAATCATTTGAAGGCCACCAAATCTCGAGAAATTGTCTCATTCACGAGCAAAACCTACAGTATACATTCGGAACATATATCTTGACCAGACAGGACATTACAAATGTGATCAGACAGAAACGTGGATCAGAAGCTGTGACACCTCACCGAAACATATTGCACAACATGATATGACTGATGAAACAACTCTGGAATAAAATATGACCCACTGATGAAAAAGCTGTGGAATAAAACGTGGCCCAAACTTACTTTCTGGAGAGATCGGTGTTGAGATAGCAGTACCACTTTTTAGGCAGAACGGAGGTGGCTTCCGGCAAGCGACGCCATTTCTGGCATGCCATGCACTGGACCCACGTTTTCGGCTCGTCGTTGTCCTCACTGTAAACACAGTATATTGTGATCAAGAACCTGTGAGCACATAATGTGCTTGGTGTCTGAATGTGCTTAGTGTGTGCGTGCGTGCGTGCGTGCGGGTTAACAAATTTGGAAGTGAAAATATGTAATGATCTGACAGCTTTGCTTCCCCCTTTTCACCAATCTGACACTGATGACACAGTGAAAGATGACTTATTAGGGCCTTGAAGACTGTTTTGTCAAACTATTTAGACTGAAGGGGGGTTACAGTAGTGGGTGCCAATTTGTAGAGAAAGAGTGTGTGTGTGTGTGTGTGTGTGTGTGTGTTGAGAGCGGATTGATTCAGGTGGATCATTGGTATTGACAAATTGTGTAAGACAGTCAGATTATCATCTGTGTATGAAGATTTTTTTTTAAGCTTTCTTCTTGGGAATTGTGGAGTTTGAATGCTCCTGATATTTTTTTTTCATACTGATGTGAACAAATATTGCAACTGTTTATATACTGTTTATATTTGTCTGATATAATGTTGATATATATGCAATATGTACATCACTTGTATTCAAGAGATAATTTCATTTCAACAGCCAAAGCTTATACCCACTGCTTTTTAATGATATTAATCATACGGTGCATTTAAATAAGACTTCAGAAACTGTAGCTGTGATTTTTCTTCTTCTCCTCTTTGAGGAAGAATGGTGGAGGGTGGGGAGGGGTGCAGTGTGGTTCAAACCAGTTAAGATTCACTGCAGAGCTTTGTATTTTTCTTTCTGATCATGGAAAAAAATAAAAACTTTGTGAATGTAGACATTGCACTTCAATACAGATGTATATCACACACACACATACACACACACACACACACACACACACATACGAACACGCACACATGCACAACATCCAAAACTAAATGGTGCTCACATCATAAATAACTCAAATTGTTTAGACAATTGTTCATTGTTTAGCATTTTGGTATGAATGAATGATACAAAAAATAAAAGAAAATATCTAATCAAAGTGATTTTCTTCAAGTCTTTTTGTGACTCAGACCTGTTTACACTGCATTTTGTAAACAGTCCAAATTTGATTGTACAGATTTGACAACAAGCAATAAGCAAATGAAATATATATATATATATATATATATATATATATATATATATATATATATATATATATATATATATAATAAAAAATATACAAGAAATAAAAGATGGGAGGTAGGGCATGCAAATGTAAATAAATGCAAATATTTACACAAAGAATTTACAGCACTACCAGTTTCTAAAATTTGGCATCATCGAGAAAATTGGTATTATGTGTTAATCCTTTGGCCAGTTGTTAGATACAATGAACTCACAGGTTTCCATAAAAGAAATACATATTCTAACCTGGTGAAAGTACAGACATATCCATTTTGGGTAAGCAGACGAGCTGATTGTACCAGACTGGTGTGTCTGAATGTCTAGGAGTCTTGAGAAGACTTATCAATGCATGTCACTTGTAGTGATGAATGAGTGAGTACTGTATGCCCACATGCATGCATGCTACACCATAAGATGAAATCATTCTTTACTTGCAGTTAATCATCAATGCAACTGTGATGAAACACACATGAATCAGTCTTGATGATAATTATCTTTAATCAAATTCCATGCACAGCTTCACCACTCTTCTCCCCACAATTTGCATGCTAAACTGGACCACTCATTTCCCCACAGATTTCCATGCTCAACTCCAACACTCTCCTCCCCACTATATGTATTAGAAAGTCATGTGATAGAAAAGCTAGATAAAGATCAAATTCATTGGAACAGCAATGGCCATTTTCTGAAATCTGAAGCAATGGCCATTTTCTGAAATCTGAAATCTGTTTTTAAAAGGCACGCGCGCGCGCGCGCACACACACACACACACACACACACACACTCACTCACTCACTCATACTTTGTAGCAACAATATGAAATGCTAAAATGTATATAAATTCTGAATGAATGGGTCACACACAGGAGCGATACTTTTTTTCTTCAGTTGTTAAAAATCTGCGGGAGGTTTATGTCGCTGTAACAGCAGAAATGTCTCTGTGATAGCAGAAACTGACTTGACTTTGCCTTCTTGTTTCTGGTTCCGCGACAATTGAAAATCTTTGCACGACGAACAAGTTCAACTATCGCGCTACTTATCAGTTGTCCGTTCTTTTTTGACTCACTTGTGTAAACAAAGTGAGTCTATGTTTTAACCCGGTGTTCGGTTGTCTGTGTGTGTGTGTGTGTGTGTGTGTGTGTGTGTGTGTGTGTGTGTGTCCGTGGTAAACTTTAACATTGACATTTTCTCTGCAAATACTTTGTCAGTTTACACCAAATTAGGTATAAAAATAGGAAACATTCAGTTCTTTCCAGTCATCTTGTTTAAAACAATATTGCACCTCTGGGATAGCCACAAAAAAAAGAAAAAGAAGAAGCCTAATTATATGCAAACTGCATTTACTATTATATTTATATTTTTTGTATTCTCTAAACTTGGCACTTTGATCTGATATTCTGACCCAACAACAAGAGCAGTCATTATTATCATTTTTTGTTCAAACAGGAACTTCTTTTGCTAAGCATGGAAGTTTTATTTATTTTGCAAACGTTTTGGTGCAGATAGTAAAAAAGAGAAATTACTCTGTAATTAATGCTAGGGGACTTAATTCGCTTTAAACTGATCTTTCTCATCTTAAACATTACATTTTGAAATTATACTCAATACATAAAAAGCTTGGATTTTTTTTAAAAAGTGTATCACAAGTGAGTCTTGAAGGCCTTGCCTCTCTTGTTTTTAATACTCTTTCGGTTCTTTAACTTTCATGGATTCAAGCGCACTTTCAGTTTCAGCGGACAGAGTCGCCATGTTGCCTTATCCGGACGTCCCAAGGTGAAAGGGCTGAACTTTTCACTGACTTCCGGTTTCCTAACGAACAAGGTCTGTTGTTGTTGTTCGGTAGAGTGGTAGCCGTGGTGGTGGTGGAGTATGAGTTGTAGTGGTGGGTAGGGAAATGAAGCAGGTGGCGTGGGTGGTTGATTTGTAAGGTGGTCGTTCCGGAGGAAAAATTCACGATTCAGCCTTCACCATCTCATCAAACGTGAGTGAGTCACACACACACACACACACACATACACACACACACACACACACACACACAGAGAGAGAGAGAGAGAGAGAGAGAGAGTTTAATTTTAAGATTAAGACTTATTGACTAATGTATTTGTATGTCAATCATTTGTATTTATATTGTTAACAAATCTACAGTGATGTTGACAGTGCAACGCCGTTCGGTCTCTCACCCCCGACTATTTCCCGCCATGTTTGTGTGTGTTTTAATCTAATGATGGAATGACTTTCTTCACTTTTAAAAGTCACCATCTTTTGAAATATTTTCTCTACGACGAACCTGAAGGCGAATTTCTGTACTCTGGTTCAGACAATAAAGTGATTGATTGATTGATGAGGCGTTGGTGTGTTTCGGTGTTGGGTGTGGGTGTGTATGTGTGTAGGTATATGTGTTTGTTGTTGGGGGTGTCTACTGTTATTGCTCGAGATGGTGGTGGTGTTGGTGGTGGTGCAGGCGGGGTACGATATGTTGTGGTGCGTGATGGATAGGTTGGTGGTGGTGGTGTGGGCGGGGCGGCTGGGTTGACGGGTGGTCTCTGCGGGTGGTAGATACTCACCTTTCACTCTCCGACTCATCATCGCTCTGGTCGGGACAACAGTATTGTTCTAGTTTCTCGGAGACATTTTTGATCAAATATCTGAAAAAAAAGAAGGAAATAACGCCACATGATTCATAGTACTGCATTTAGTGGCATTTACGTACATGCAGCTACGTTTCTGCTCCTCCGCTGGTTAGGTGTTTGTTGTGTTAACGTCTTGAGTGTGTGCCATCACATGGGAACACTTTCTACTGTCCCACAGGAAGTACTGGCACCCATTCCGTCAGGGCAGTTCTAATGGATGGGTTTGTGAGGCGAAGAGAGAGATAGAGATAGAGAGAGAGACAGACTGAAAGAGAAAGAGAAAGATTCATGGCTCAAAACCTGTGTCAGCCTACTCAAAGGCAACGATTTTCGGCATTGCCTAGTGACAACAATAACGACAATTACGATCGGACATTCTGCCCATGTGACAACAGTAACAGCAATAATGATAGGACACAACTATGATAATGTTGGTAAATGCTGCAACAACAACAGCTACAACTACAACTACTACTTCTACTACTGCTAATGATTATCATCGTCATATTCATCATTATCATCATCATCATTATCATTATCGTATTCATCATTATCACTTAAAAAGTAATACAAGAAGCAACGCCTTCGTGACTCTTGACGGGGTAAATACAGTCATACACGTAAACTCTTGCGGTCCATATGAATGAACATGAGACTTACAGTTCACAAATGCAAGAAATTCGTACTGATTCCGAGTTTTGATTTCACAACCTGACGATGTCAGAAAATGGTAGAGATGAAGGGAGCCAGTGATTGTTAATGTTATTTTCTGCTTTGGGTGCTGATGGGTTCACACAAGACACATGTTTCAATGAGAGAAATATAACCTTCAATGCAACAGGGGAAAAAAAGAAATGGTGAAAGCAAATAATGAAACAACAAAAACGACAAAAAAAGACACGACCAGACCTAGACATGACCAGAATCTGTCAAACAGCTGTCATCACACACACACACACACACACACACACACACACACACACACAGAGTATCATTTCCACCCCATCACGTACCCATACCAAAATGTTATCTGCTGTTGCAGAAGGTTTGCTGCATAGTCCATTAGTTATAGTTGTTATAAATGTTTGATGTTAGCGTTTCCTTCTATTATGCTTATATCTCTCTTTTATTTTTTTTCCAGCGCTCTGTATCTTTCCCCACCACGCACACACACACACACACCATTCTTCACCCTCTGCCCAATACTGTTCCCATCACCAAGAACGCCCCGGAGCCCCGCACCCCACCCACCTTTTATTTTCGTCTAATATCACTTCAAGTGGAAAGACGTCAAACTGAAGACAACAACAACGTACCGATACTCTAACGTGTTGACTTCGAAGTCCTGTTTGTTGTGGATAGGTTTCAACAGGTCTGTGACGTCCACGATTCCCACCACGTCCAAACCAATCGCTTCTTAGCGTTTCTAAAGATCAATCAATCGATTTGTCAATCAATATACACCCTGCCAATCCACCCATTCATCAGTCCATCCAGCCAGCTAAGCACTCATTTGATTCATTCAATCAGTCAGTAAACCAGCGAAGTCAAGCCACAAACATATTCAACCGACCCACGGGCTTCTTTATGTCAAACCACATATTTATCTATTTACTTACCTCGTGACGCTTCTCACTCCCTTCTACCACCTGTCTGTTTCTTCATCCGTCAACACATTTATCTATCCGTCTCACCAACCAATGGACCATCACCCAAGATCAACCAAAGTGCCAAACAGTTCAAATGTTAACGTGTCACAAACTGCAGGGATAACCTCTGAGACGCACTCATAATTTTTTTTTTTTTTTTTAAGATGAACAGACCATAAAGGCAAAACAAAAGAGACAAGAAACATTTTTAACGTGACTGTAAAATAAATGGGGAGAAGGCCAAGGATAGCTGTGTGGGTGACCCAGATTTGAACCAAAAGACCCATATTCTGGGCAGGAAGACAGAGATTGATGAAGGCGGTGAACAGTTTCCAGCGTTGTGTGAATCACTGGACCAACGTAATTTTCGAAAACCACATTCGCATTCACCAAAATGGGGGGAATCAGCTGTTGCCTGCAGGCGAATTTGTTACAGTAATCACCCCCACCCCTGCACTGAGAGCCAGCTGGGTCACTATTAATCTCTTTGATGTTGTCTGAAAGCCAGCATGAGGTGAGAGGGCAAGGCACAGGCAGGTGTGACACGTGAAGGACGTGTGTGCGTACGTGTGTGTGTGTGTGTGTGTGTGTGTGTGTGTGTGAGAGAGAGAGAGAGATTTCTATTTCACTTGAAAAAAAGAAAAACACATAAAAAAAACTAGTTTGCTTAAAATGCTCAAAAAGCAGTTTGTTCTTTGACCGCAAAGATTCCCAGTTGCGAAGGCAATGGTAGAACGATTAACGGAAAACACAAGGGCCGTTCCTTGAGGCAGGCGTTCTAAAAATATAATTTCATTAAAGAAGAAGAAGAAATGTGTGTGTAGGCCTCTCTCTCTCTCTCTGTGTGTGTGTGTGTGTGTGTGTGTGTGTGTGTGTGTGCCTCGTGCCTTACAAAGGTTAAGGTTTCATACAAATATAATTCATTCTGTTCTATTCTGTCCATTGTTTAAAGTCCCACTGTCGCAGGAAGAACTTGTGAAAGCTGTCAAAAACAGCCAAGACAGCAAAATACCCTCAGCGAGAACTCCAGAGATGCCAACCCCTGCCAAGTGTTTGTAGGAACAATCAGGAAATTTAGTAGGAACTTTTTGAATTTTGAACACTCGGACTCAGAGCCACTCCAGCAAAAGAACTTTGTATCTACAAGACGTACACACATTTCGGCCTACCTGCAACACGGTGTAACTGCTAAAATTAAGCTGAATGGTCCACCTCAATGCTGTTTCAATGTAAACACGCACGCTGTTAGCTGAGCATCATCACCAAGACCAAGGTTAGCAGGAGTGACTGCCCTGGCCTCGTGATCGATAAGTCTAGAGCGTCTGGGTAATGGTAAGACAGGAAAGCATGTGACCGTGCTACATTGTGGACAATGATCTCGTCTGAACAATTTTGACGTTGGCGTAAGTTCGGATCAAACTGCGATCGAGCGTAACAAACTACGGCGAAATTTCTGGAACTCTGGTCAGCAGCTACTGTTTGACAGACAGGGGGTTGGGGAGGGAGAGAGATAAACATGCAGACGAATAGACAGACAGACAGACAAACGGACGTACATGGAGATAGTCAAAGAGTGACGTGTATACTGACAGAGACTGATCAACTGACAAGCAGACAGAGACATAGACAGAGGCACACAGGAAGAACACTTGAGTATGTGTTTCATTAAACCACCACTTTTCCATAACTTCAGCAAAAAGTTCCAAGGAGGGAGGCATCCACCTACCGTCTTCTGACAAGAGAGTTTGACGTAAGGCTTGATGAGTCTGTTCCTGTGGTAGAGCATTACGCCATGGTCCTCCAGCTTCCCTGAGCCAGACTTCTTCTCCTTGCCAAAGATGATTTCCACCTTCGGCTTCAACCGCAGGGAAAGAAAATCATCGTTGATAACTCTTCTTCTCTCGTTTGGGGACTCAGAAAAAAATCTTTAAATGAACTCCTTCAAGACATCCTTATATGAACCTCTTCACTCTTCCAACAAAACGTGTTATGGAGAATCAGGTAGGTATCCTTTATTTATCAGAACTTACACTGAACGTGTGAAATACTAGGGAGGGTGTGCAGCCCGCTTTCGTCGTGGATGTTTCGTCGCTCGCAGAGCGAGAAGTAGGTCATATGACGACATGCTCTGCCCACCACCCTGACTGGCTTCTCTGGGTGTGCACTGCTTTTGTTCGGACAACTTTTCGGCAGAGTTTATAAATGGATCAGTTCGAATACGTAATGGCAGATATTTGACAAGAAACACGCTCAAAGAAAACATAGAAGACTGTGTGTAATTATAAAACCAAACATCGTGTAAACTTGCAAAAATAGTCACAGAAAAATGTTCAAAATCCTTTCGTCAGAAAAGCGATTTCAACGACGTAATTCTAGCCTTTCGGTGAACTGGAGAAAAAAGGGGAAACAGAGACTCGCTAAAAATGGAAATCCGACGAAAACAGGCCTGCACACTTTCCCTAATATTAACTGAAATAAACACCACTTCCATTCACAAGTGTATGTAGGCATGCTATTCAGACATATATATATATATATATATATATAAAGCAACCAGGAAAACCGGATATCTGATATCAGGAAAATTGTAATGAACACGGGTTTGGTTATGGCGTGGTTCTTTCAGGGTTTCGGAAATGAAAACTATTTTTGTCACAATTCAAACAGACATATGGATTGTTTTCAGCACAGCTGATACTCGCATATTGCAGAAGAAATACATATATGTAAATGGTGCTATTTCATTAGGAACATATTCCAACCATAGAAATACCCTAAAGATGTTACAAATAAGTGGTACCAAGATAATATGACATGATTCAGAACGCAGACGTAGGGTTTATGTGCAAACATAAGGTGGTTTGATATTGATATATCCAGGCAGTACGTGAGCCCGTTGTGATCTAATGGTCCAGAAGATAAGACAGGCTTTGTGTTTGATTGTTTGATTATGATATTGCATGATTGAAATTTACCCTATTTGTAAAAAACTGGAGTGTTCGCCTTGAGGTAGCGCGTCCGCTTTGGAAGCGAGAGAATCTGAGCGCACTGGTTCGAATCACACCGGCCGTCGCCAGTATTTTCTCCCCCTGTACTAGACCTTGAGTGGTAGTCTGGATGCTAGTCATTCGGATGAGACGATAAACTGAGGTCCCGTGTGCAGCATGCACTTAGCGCACGTAAAAGAACTCACGGCAACAAAAGTGTTGTTCCTGGCAAAACTCTGTAGAAAATTCTACTTCGATAGGAAAACAAATTAAAATTGCAGGTAGGAAAAAGAAAATGGGTGGCGCTCTTAGTGTAGCGACGCGCTCTCCATGGGGAGAGCAGACCGACTTTCACACAGAGAAATCTGTTGTGACGATACGATACAATACAATACCATACAAAATACAGCACAGAATTGTATAATCTATATATATACAATCTCATCGGGAGATGTTGCTATTATTACATCACTTGCTA
Organism: Babylonia areolata; assembly: GCF_041734735.1. Lineage (NCBI taxonomy): Eukaryota > Metazoa > Mollusca > Gastropoda > Neogastropoda > Buccinidae > Babylonia > Babylonia areolata. Next base: position 28,671,177 of record NC_134904.1, on the reverse strand, counting down.
TGTTTGGTACTGGAGCATCCAAATCGAGGGAAGAAAAGACTGTCTCGATGAGTGAACCTCGAGAATATGGACTTGACATCAATTGATGTGGCGAGTTGTCATTACACAATGCTGAAGCTGAAATGATGCTGTTTTTACTTCTCTGCTGGCTGGTCAGAGATGAGTTCTGAATTAACATTGACATTTGAATTTATTTACTTCCCTTTTCTGTTCCCCTTGCAGTGTTTTGTATTCCTTTTGTAAACGTAAAAGGGCAAAGGCAGAGCCAAAACGTTTATTTCTTGTGCCCCGTGGGGGCATTGAAACGTTACATACATTCGTCATTTACACTTACCAAAAGAATAAAGAGAAAGAAAAGCCCATTGGCGTAAACAATACACATTACTGATTAATTTATCACCAGCCATGAACAAAAGACATAACTTTACCGAAAGGAACTGCAAATAGAAGAAACAAGTGCTTTAAGTTTTTAACATTATCATTATTTTATTTTATTTTTCTGAAAACAGTAAGTGAAATTTAATGGAGTTTGGGCGGTTTCTATAATATCTAGGTACACACTTTCGTCTGAAACTTCCAAAATAAGGGCACACAGACAAATAGCGAAACCCATCAGCAATGTCTTTTGTGGAACATTTATCTCATATGTGTTCGTTTCTAGGTAAATTGTCGAAGCGCTGACTATCATTATATCATTCAAAGCATTATTAGTTGTCCTAAACTTAACTAACTGGATTACACAGTTATTTGGTAACAGTAAAGTAAGCAACGCGACCAGAGTTTGGCTTAACCATCCAGTAATTAATATGCAAAGTATCATTGTCTACATGTTCATACCAATCTTGCAAAAATCGATCTTTTAACCAACAGCTGACCTTGTCTTTGAAACAAATGGCATGTAAATTTACGTCCCTTTTTGCGACTTCAGAGGCAATGCCTGTGTGATGTAGTTTGTTCTTCAGTGTTATTTAAGATGTTTTTCTTTGCTTTTTTTTTAATAGAGTAATTGCACAACCCTCGGCGAAATAGCTAAAAGAAGCTATTGTCAATAACGTATCAAATAATCTCTCTCTTTCTTTCTCCAGTTATTAACGATACAAATAACGATGTTTTATTCTTGAATAAAAACAAAACATCGTTATCGTTATCTCCATTTATTAATGGTGGATATCTGTGGCTGGTGTTACCTTGTTTCGTGGACTGTAGGTGAACACCTCCTGTTCTTTGAGGTCATCTAGGAAATAGAACCTCTTCACCTTTTCGCCATTGATTTGTATTTCCATTTTTTCGTCCCGAAACAGGATTGCGCAATATCTCTGTAATATAAAGAGTACAAGAAAAAATAGACACATCCGCGTACGGGAGCTTACATACGTAAACACACACACACACACACACACACATACACACACACACACACACACACACACACACACACACACACTGACACACACACACACACACAGTCCTACACACTCCACACTCTCCATTCTCCCCCACTACCTTTTTTGGTCTGTTATCACTTGAGGTGTAAAGAAGTAAAGCTGAAGGCAACTGCTGACACACACACACACACACACACACACACACACACACAGAGGGAGAGAGAGAGAGAGAGAGAGAGAGAGAGAGAGAGAGAGAAACATTTTTCTGACGCACTGGACCATAATGGCAAAACAATGAGAGAAACAGGGAAGATTAGGGGGAAACAACAAGAGATCTAGAGGCACATTAAAAAAATAAAAAAAAAAAAAAAAACAGAAAGAGAGAAAGACAGAGACCGAGAGAGACACAAAGTCCGAAAGAGATAGGTACACAGACACGCTCTCTGAACAAAAGACACAGAGATACGGACACAGAAAGACAGAGACAGACCAACATTTATGAGGATAAATAATATAAAAAAATGGAGAGACAAACATAGAGATAGAAATAGATCACAAGCATACTTATCAGACAGACAAACTCTTGATAAGCAAAATCCAGACAAATATACAGACACATACTTAGGTCAGTTGCAAGGCTAAGAGAGACAAAACATAGAGAAAAAGATAAAGGAATGGAAATACAAGAAGAGAGAGAGAGAGAGAGAGAGAGAGAGAGAGAGAGAGAGAGCCAGACAGACAAATACAGCTAGATGACGTGATAACTGAGACAGAGACAGACACAGAGAAACGCAGAGACAAAAATATATGTTTCAATCTCAATTTCTCAAGGAGGCGTCACTGCCCTCGGACAAATCCATATACGCTACACCACATCTGCTAGGCAGTTGCCTGACCAGCAGCATAACCCAACGTTCTTAGCCAGGTCTTGAGTGCACGCATTATATTAATTTGTGCACCTATCAAAGTTGATTTCTTCCACCGAATTTTGCCAGAGGAAACCACTGTCGTTGCCATGGGTTCTTTTTCAGTGCGCAAAGTGCGTGCTGCATATGGGACCTCGGTTTATGGTCTCATCCGAAAGACTAGATGCTCAGTTTGATTTTCCCGTCAAATTTGGGAGAAAGGGCGAAGGCGGGATTCGAAACCAGACCCTCGCGGACTCTCTGTATTGGTAGATGAGCGTTTTAACTGTTCTGCAACATTGTCTCCTTGAAAGAGAATACGGAAACACCGCTGTAAAAGAGGCCTCGGAAATTTTCTAATGGAAAGGTCTTGGAATTTTGCTTTTCGGAAAAGCATGGAATTTATAATAATAATAATAATAATAATAATAATAATAATGTACATTTATATAGCGCCCTTTCTCTCTAAGAGCTCAGGTCGCTTTACATGAAAGAAGAATATTACAAGGTACATATAACATTCATGACCACTCTTTCTCATAAATCCCCCCCCCCCCCTCCCTACGCAGAAATAGAATCAGATGCACGGATATGATGAGGAAGGTTGTTCCAGTTGTGAGGAGCAACAAAGAAGAAAGAACGTTCACCATAGGTTCTTGTATTGACACGAGGAAGTCTCAAAAGGCAACAGTCAGAGGAAGAGCGGAGATTTCTTGCGGGAGTGTAAACACTGATAAGGTCAGAAAGATATGTAGGTCCTGCGGAGTGGAAAGCAGAATAGCAGAGACACGCATCTTTGTATGTAATTCTCGCTTCAATGGGGAGCCAGTGTAGAGTTCGGAGGTGAGGAGAATTGTGATCAGTACGTGGGACGCTGAGAGTCAGACGGGCAGCATTGTTTTGAAGTTTTCGAATTCGCTGAAGAATATCATGTGGACAGCCGGTGAGAAGAAAATTACAGCAGTTGATTCGTGACAGCATAAAAGCAGAAATAAGAGTTTTAGTACTTTCAACAGAAAGGTACTGACGGATAGAGTTGATGCAACGAAGTTCACAATTTATCAAATGAATATATGGCAGAAACATACTCGTAATGATTGGCGATAGCCGTGCACTTTGGATGAGCTCTGCCCAGATTCCAGCAGACTTCCTTCGTCATCCGGGTTTCTGATATCGGTGGGGTCCGATTCGAAATCTAACTCAAACAGTCCTTGCTTATTTCTGAGACAAAAGACAACAACAACAAAAAAGATACAGAAACAGCAAAATGAATGAATAAATGAATAAATTGATTATTCAATCAAATAAATAAGCAAATAAACAAATACATAAACAAATAGATAAACTGAACAATAATCACTATAACGTTTTGCAGAATTGTAAGACATATTATCACCGTCAGCAAAAAGCATGATAATGTCGATATTATTTTCATCTTCATCATTATCATCATCAGCACCATCATGTTCAGCACCTTCTGTCTTTCGAATTGGTACGGCCCCCACCTTCATGGGAAAGCTCAACAATAAGAACCGCACAGAAAACTCCAAACCAAGGGTCTGCCAAGTATGTGTACTTAGATTCCCTCACCTCCAACCCTGCCCACACAACACTACCTCCCCCGCCCACCCCACTGAATGGTAGTGAAACGTGGAAACCAGTTTCAATTTCTCAAGGAGGCGTCACACGCTTACACAACATCTGTTAAGCAGATTCCTGACCAGCAGCATCAACCAACGCGTTTAGTCAGGCCTTCAGTGCATGCATATATATTTGTGTACATATCTGAGTGGATTTCTTCCACATAATTTTAACAGATGACAACACTCTATATGCCATGGGTTATTTTTCAGTGCGCCAAGTGCGTGGGACCTCAGCCTATCGTCTCATCTGAATAACTAAACGCTCAGTTTGATTTTCCAGTCAAACTTGGGAAATGAGGCGAAAGCAGGATTTGAACCCAGACCATCACGGACTCTCTGTGTTGGCAGATGTGCGTCTTAACCATTCTGTCATCTTCCTTCCATCTCTGTGGAAACCAGCTCCAGAGAAGTGAAGAAGCCGAACTCCTTCCATCTGCACTGCCTCAGAGTAACTGTGTAAATCATTATATGATATGGTTTCAAACCCTGAGGCGCTCAGGGTCAGGTCCGCTAGCCCAGGGGCGTTACAGATGGCGATGTCATGTCTGGAGATGATGATGATATGGATACTTATATAGCGACTATCTTCGTTCAGAAACTCTAAGCACTTTACAAACACGGAGTCATTTCCACAACAGGCTGCCTACATGGGAAGAGCCGACTGACAGCTGCCACTGGGCGCTCACCACTCGTTTCCTGAGTTATTTGGTCAGTTACCACAGAGAGAGAGAGAGAGAGAGAGAGAGAGAGAGAGAGAGAGACATGTAACATTTTTGGCGCGTATGACTTTTGTTTACAACCCCGCCATGTATGCACCCACACTCTGTTTTGGGGGAGTGCATGCTGAGTATGTTCTTGTTTCAATAACCCACCAAACGCTGATATGAATCACAGGATATTGTTTCAATGTACCTACTTGATCATCGGTGTGCGTATGGGCTGGGGGGGATGTACGAATCCTAAAAGACCTATACAGCATAATAGTATAAAATGTTGGGTTTTTTAATCGTGTAATCGGACGTACAATCTCCGTTGGAGAGACGTATGCAAAAGAGACTTGCCCACTGCTACCATTGATGCAGACAAACTGGGAAAGCATCGGCAAGGATCGCGTTGGCTGGCTGAAGACAAATTTTGAAAGAGGGGAACCAAAGAAAGGATTTAAGCGAACCGCAGAGAAGCGAACCTCCCAGCTTGTGGAGGAAAAAAAAAAAGCAGCGGGGAAATGGACATGTTGGCGCCGATCCATTTCCACCGAGTTGGACATGCGAGGTCAGCAAAATGAGACTGTTGTTCAAGTATCGGGTTCTCCAACGAGACAGGGCGAAGGTCACGACTCCCACAGCTGGTTTTCTGGTTGTTGTTGTTGTTATTGTTGTCATTGCTGTTGTTAATATGTTGACATTATCAAACAAGCAGCACCAAATCATCACCACCACAACAAACAATAAGAATAGTATAGTAGTAGTAGTAGTAGTAGTAGTAGTAGTAGTAGTAGCAGTTGTAGTGGCAGTAGTAGTCGTTGTTGTTGAAGTGGTAAAAGAAGAAGAAGCCATCGTCGGTATTTCAGTATTGTGAATCTGTGCCTGTTAACAGCACCTGCGATGCCTGAACAGTACAATCTTGGAGTGGAACCTTCCCAAACTTTCTTCTCGGCCAGGTGTGTTTTTCGCTCCTGCACGTTGACTTCACATCAAAGTTTTCGCGATCGTTTCCCACTGGCAGCAGAGGCGAGGTCTCTTTTGTATACGTTCCTGGAGTGGAGGCATGGACGTCGGACAGCTCGAGGCCCCATCTCAACCTGACTACAGAGGGAGTTTTCCGGGGTTCGTCTCTTCTCCATTTTCCGGACATGGCCTACGATCTTTTGAAGAGTCCCAGAGCTGGGGATCACTGTTCTGAAATTCCAGCTTGGAATATGAACCTTTGATAAGCGGTTCTTTGTTTCGCCTGATGCGCGTGTTACACAGCTCGCTTCAAAATATCGATGGTAGTTGAAAGGAAACTCTGCATGCAAGCGAACAACAAAAATCAATATACCCTGCAAGATGAAAACTGTTTGAACTGAAGAATGTCAATAACAATGATGAAAACAATACAACTATTAGAGAGAGAAAGAAAGAGACAGAGAGACAAACAAACATGAACACACTCTGAGACAGACAGCCAGAGACAGAGAGTTGGGGGGACTGAGAGACAGGGACAGTCAGAGAAGAGACAGACAGAGGTGGAGAGAGGGGAAGTCAACTACCTTTTCAAGTTGAACAAAACAATCTTTGTTCCACCCCGTCTCTTTTGTTTCCGCAGTGCACTTAATTCCATCATCAACTCGTCTTCGTTATTGTAGGGCGTCACGTCCAGAATAGCTGCCAGAGCTGCGTCCATATCCAGAACGTCGTTCCTAGTTCTTTTCAGTATTCTGGTCAAGTACCAAATCTGGGCTCAATATCGGCTTATATCAGAGATTGACATTTAGCGTACAGTTGGGCCGACAATGAATCGAGCGTTGTAAGATCTTTTTTTCCCTCCGCCGCAAGGGGAATTCATTTACAGCTTAGTTGGGTTTTTTTATTAAGGACTGTCTCTCTCAAACTAGGAGGTAAAATTGTACAGACTCTTAGTGCTGCAGCCTTGGGGGCTAGTTGGCCTTTAGGGATGATCCCACTATCAACTGCCCTAAAGACCTACTGGCCGATGGAGTGATGATGTAGCTTGGACAAGACTATCCACTATTTATAAAAGTCCATGTAGTCGTTAGAGCAGTTGCCTTCTCTGCTGTTTTGATGGTCATAGTCGGACATGACCGACTATCATACTATTGGCTCTGAAACTGCGGTAGACAAATCTGGATATATCATGCAAAAATATATTCACGGCCGCTATTGCCACTTCGACGACTACTGCTGCAGTTGCTGCTGCTGCTGCTGCGAAGAAGAAGAAGAAGAAGAAGAAGAAGAATGATAATATTGAGTATCGTCGGGAAGCTCTTTGCTCGAGTTGCACTAATGTACTTCCAGACAGTCTACTCAGATTCGCAGTATGGTTTCCTTGGAAGCCGGTCCATCATCAACATGATCTTTCCCTCAGAAAAATGCAGGAATAATGCAGGGAACAAAGCTGGCTGCTGTTCACAACCTTCATAGATCTCATGATGGCCTTTGATCTGGTAAGCATAGACGGACTCTTCAAGATTCTTCCTCAAGATCGGATTCCATCCTCTGTTCTTGGCCTCAGCATCGTTACATCTTTCTATGATGATTCAAAGGGCACTGTGGTCTTTGACGGGTCAATGTCTGACGCCCTCGACATCCCAAGTGGAGTCTCACTGCACTCACTTTGACTGGGGCTTTCTTTTGCCACTTTAAGGAAGCTCGCCTTTGGATCTGCTACAGACCGCATCTATCTCCGGACTACAT
>NC_134904.1:28638828-28658828 GCF_041734735.1 Babylonia areolata | reverse complement strand
TGCATACTCATGCAAGCTACAACACTCACTCCCCCAACTAGGTGAACTGAAATAACCAATCTTTGCTTGTCTTAGTGACGCTATGTGAATGACTGACAGATTTCCTGACCCATCCTGATTCGTCCAATGCAACAGTTTGATCTGATTTGCTACTATTCAAAACCTGTTTCTGCACACCTGTGAGAAGTTCACCCGTTTACGTCACAAAGAGAAGGGAGAGGGAAGGAGGGGTTGTGGGGGGTACAACTTGAAAGACAGACTGCCTTACTGGCATGTTCCGATATGCCGACACTGGCATGTTTCAAACAAGCCGACATCTATCTCAGCACAGGGGATTGTGGCAGACATCACATAACCGCACGTGTTTCAACAGCTGGGGCGGGTGATGCGGTGTCGCTGACCGAATATATCTATTCGGATATGATGTCTTTCATATTCACTTGCGATTTAGAATGTTCTTTGTTCGTTAATTTGTTGATACTAAGTCTTGAGTGTTTTGTAATCACACACACACACACACACACACACACACACACACACACACATACACAGAGAGAAAGAGAGAGAGTCTACATGATAATGCAGACGTGCCATTTCAATGGAATGTGTCCTTTGAATAATTATGGTTAATAATTTATAAGAAACTAACACAGAACAACAATAACACGAATGCTTACAAAAAATATAATAATGAAATAACAATTTAAACAACCCATCAAGGTCTGGGGTAAAACTAATTTCTCTTCAGTGTCTTGTGCAAGCAGCTGGATGTAAGACTGCCCAACATATACAGTTACATTAATGTATCTCCATACAGTATATTGAACCGTTTTTCTCAAAAGTGTTGTGGTTTGATTCCAATAGAGAGGGGAGCAGACAGGTGATATAGGATTGACTGATGATGCACTCACTCACTCTCTCCTCACATCAATAGCAGGACCACAATACTTTACAATACAGCACACACACTAAGCACTTCAGTGTTCAGTTCTTCTGGGAGACAGCTAAGAACTGGCTGTGCTGACTGGTTTTATCCCTTCCCATAACATACTGAGCATACTAATGCAAGCTACAACACTCACTCCCCCAACTAGCTGAACTGAAATAACCAATCTTGGCTTATCCTAGTGACGCTCAGTGAGTGACTGACAGATTCACTGCTTAATCCCAATTCGTCCAATTCAACAGATTGATCTGATTCGCTACAATTCAACCCACTTGTCTATACACATTCTGTGACGACAAGTTCACCCGTTTACGTCACAAAGAGAGGGAAGAGGGAATAGGGGGCGGTATGACTTGAAAAACAGACCAGACGGATGTTCCGACATGCCCACACTAGCATGTTTTGAACACGCCAACATCTAGTCCGGCACGGGGATTGTGGCAGACATCACATAACCACACGTGTTTCAACAGCTGGGACTGGTGACGCAGCAGCGTCACTGACCAAAGAGGGCTGACTAGGGAGGGTGGAAGGAGGGAGGATGACACATTGTCCGCGCAACCTCAAAGACTGGACTTTGTACAGATCGGGAAGGGAGATAAGAAGGAGGGGGAGGGGGGTGAAGTGATGGGAAGGGAAGGGGGACAGAGTGTGGGTGATGGGGGGTGACACTGCTGGCACACTATAACACCCACCTCTGGCTTTTGAATTCAATGTCCTCATTGCTGCTGACCACATGCTGACCAATGTTGTCATCAGTTCATGCTAATGGGAGACTAGTTCTACCCAAAACATTAGCAAAATCAAAGACATGTGCAAATGAAGACATTACAGGACAAAAGAACCCAAAAATCAAACATTTCAAAAAAATAAAGCTGTACATAATACCATAACCCAGAAGAACACACACACACACACACACACACACACACACACACACACACACACACACAGAGAAACTGGGAGCTACACAACACACAAATCAACACAGAGTTCCAGCTGACACACATCAGCAACCACAAATCCTGGAATGAAGGAAAACAACAACATAATCAAATCTGGAACATTTCATACCCAACTGGGCCCAATCCACAGCATACCCTTAGCATGCTGCAGCAACCACTTTACTCCATGAAGGGTTGCACACACCAACCTTGGTCCTAGCACTACAAGATGACCCCAACAGTTTCCCAACCCTGTCAGTCTGAGCTAGCACCCTGGCACCTGCACATGTCCCATGCACCCCAGGCTTCAGATGAAACCTGGTGCCAGTCTCACACAACCTAGAGAACACCAGCTGGTGTGACCCTCTGGGAGACTTTACTGCATCCTGGCAGTCTCCCTCACATGTGCCTTCCCGTGTAGCACATGTACCAGGAATTCCTCGATCAGGTGGTATGGGCAGCAGCACCCATTCACCCTGGCAAGGATCATCCTCACAGTCAGCTATTGTTCTGACTGGAGTCTTTTCTTTCGGACTCTGATCCTGCCTCCTGAGACTACTGGGCAAGTCTCTTTAGTTCTCATTGTGGGAATCTTGGTGCTTTTCCTTGGGGAGAACCTTACCCACCTTTGGGGAAATCCCATTTCCCACCACTGACTGACCTTTCCTACGTCTATTCCTTCTCTTCCTTTTGCCCAAAGCCCTGTTCTCTATCACAGCCCCATCTCTCTGACAGACTAAATCTGACATTAACCCCTGCATGGACCTAACACTCTCTTGTAACAACAACAGTTGATCCCGTAACTGTGCCATCTGTTCCTTGGCCTGTTGCTGTTGTTGGTCCTCCTCCAGCTCTCTCTGCAGCCTCAGAGCTTCATCCATTGCCTGGATGAAGGTGGTCTGAGGCTCCCTCCTCAGTATGTGGTGCAGCTCCTTTTTCAGCAGGGGGTTCCAGAGGCCATCGATGAAGTGGTCCCTCAGCATCTCAGCGGTGAGGACCCCAGTGCTCTTCATCTGGATGGTTCTCTCCATGCTGTGCAGAGAATGGGAGTAGTCCAAGATGGACTCCTCTGGTTGCTGCTCCCTGCTAAGAAAAACATGGACAGCAGTGTGGTGACACGCTGCCCATCACCAAACACCCCCAGCAGAATGTTGATTACCTTCTCTGGGGTGCTGGTCTCCTCTGGGTCCCACAGCATCAGCTCCCTGTGTGTGGTTCCTTGCAGATGGCTGTAAACAAAGAAAGCAGCCATCTCTTCTCCCATAGGGTATGCAGCCAGGACTCTCTTTGCCCCCACGATGAAGTCCTCAACCGACATCTTTCCAGGCTTACCAGTGAATACTGGCAGTGTGGGTGCTACATACCACCCCATGGGAAACTCCTGTGCCATTGTAGTAGGGGTTGTCATCTCTGTGCTGTGCTACCTGGCTGTGTGCTGCTTAAGTCCTTCCTAACACTTAACCTGCCTATTGTGTCAGTAAATCACTCTACCTGCCTATCCTGTTGGTGACGCCAAGTTGTAAAAAAACTGCTGTTTTCGAAAGTGTTGTGGTTCGATTCCAATAGAGACAGGGGATCAGACAGGGGATATAGGATTGACTGATGATGCACTCACTCACTCTCTCCTCACATCAATAGCAGGGCCACATGGAGTGGTTTTTATAGAGTGTTTACTTTACAATACAGCACACACACTAAGCAGTTCACCTTACTTAGCAAAAGCAACACACACTAAGGCAGCACACACTGCCTGCTTCAAGTACCTCCTACAAGCAGCACACAGTAAAAAGTTCACCCTACACATAAAGCAGCACCTACAAGCAGCACCTGCAAGCAGCATCTACAAGCAGCACACCTGGAACACAAACACACAACCAAAACCCAGGTCAGGTAAAATCTCAAAATACCTAGACATCACTGACATGAAAAGGCCTATACCCTCTCGGCACCTTTCATCACATGTCCACCAGTATGCACTCCTCTCACACACAGATCTATGTGTGGTAAAAACAAGCTTCATTAAACTTACCTGCCACCAACAGTGACATACCACACTGTGCACAAAACATATCACTGACCAATACAACCCTCTGTTGAACACATGCTACCCATCATTCAGTTAAACTGTGTGTTACCATTAGCAAACAAATCTCCTCTTTGCCCTCACAAAGTGTCCCACTGACACAAGTACATGTATGGAAATCATTACTTCCAACATATCTCTGGTAAACAGCAATATACAACAACATAGCACTGACCCTCAGTGCTCTCATTGTTAACCAACTCATTAATCACATTACAATGTTCTTTCCCACTTTGTCTGAACAAAGTAAACCACTGACACATAGCACAACTCCTACACATGTTACCACAACTACCAACAAATCAAACATGTGTTCCACAACACTTGCTGTTACCCCCATGTGCACACACACATTAAAAACCGTCAACACACACTGACAATGTGTTAGCCTATAGATCTGTTCATTTGACACTGAACCAACACCACCTACTATATACAAAACAAGTAACTAATATATCAAAAATTCAGAACAAGATATCTCAATTCAGAACAAGATATTTGTAACAAAACAGAAGGGGGGGGGGGGGTTAAAAGGTATAGACCAGTACTTCCCTCCACACATTAACCCCTTTTCTTTCCACAAGCCACAAGATCAACTTAAACTGGCTATTCACTGACACAAAACATTGTTCCCAACAAAATCAAGTTATCAACATATTATAAAGCCATTTCAAGTAATGTACTCACAGCCCATCAAGGATTTCCCTGCAGTCAGTCAGCCTGTGTCAGTGTTCAGTTCTTCTGGGAGACAGCTAAGAACTGGCTGTGCTGGCTGGTTTTATCCCTTCCCACAACATACTGTGCATACTAATACAAGAGCTACAACACTCACTCCCCCAACTAGCTGAACTGAAATAACCAATCTTGACTTATCCTAGTGATGCTAAGTAAGTGACTGACAGATTCACAGCTTAATCCCAATTCATCCAATTCAACAGATTAATCTGATTCGCTACAGTTCAACCCACTTGTCTATACACATTCTGTGACGACAAGTTCACCCGTTTACGTCACAAAGAGAGGGGAGAGGGAAAGGGGGGCGGTATGACTTGAAAGACAGACCACTTACCGGGATGTTCCAACATGCCCACACTAGCATGTTTTGAACACGACATCTAGTCCGGCACGGGGATTGTGGCAGACATCACATAACCACACGTGTTTCAACAGCTGGGACTGGTGACGCAGCGTCACTGACCAAAGCGGGCCAACTAGGGAGTGAGGGTGCGGGAGTGTGGAAGGAGGGAGGGTGGCACGTTGTTGGCGTGACCTCAAAGACTGGACTTTGAACGAAGCGGGAAGGGAGATAAGAAGGAGGGGTAGGGGGGCGAAGTGATGGGGAGGGAAGGGGGGACAGAGTGTGGGTGGTGGGGGGTGACACTGCTGGCACACTATAACTTATATTTTGAACCCACCCCCCAACCCCAGCCCACCCCCTTTCCCTCTGTTCGTTGTATCATTTCATTACCCCGTCATCACAGTTACCTGAGCATTTTAATGAGGTGATCCAAGTCCATGCCAAAGCCATTGTCAGTGAACACCAGCAGGTCCTTGCCATACCTCTCTTCTTTCTGAATCTTCAGTACGTCCGCCGAAACGTCCGGGTCATAGGCATTGTCTGTGTAAGACAAGTGGTAGAAGAAGTAGCAGTATACTTAATATAAGGGTTATCAAATGATATACATATATATTCAGTATCAGGAAATGGGGTTGCTTTTTTCCCCAGTCATATTTATATTTATGTTTTGATGTTAAAAATGAAATCATTCAAGTAGAAGTAACAGTAGCAGCAAGAGCAGCGGCGGTAGTAGTAGTAGAAGCAGTAGTATTAGAAGCAGAAGCAGTCGGATAAGCAGGAGAAATAGTAGTAGCAGCAGCAGCAACAATAGTATAGTAACAGAAGTAGCAGAAGCAGCAGCAGCAACAGCAGCTGTCGTAGTCATAGTAGTAGCACCACCAGCAGCTTATGAAGTAGTACCAGTAGTAATAGTGGCGACAGGAGTAGCAGTAGCAGCAACAGCAGCAGTGGTAGTAGTAATAGGAGTTGTAGCAGTGCCGGCAAAAGTAGTAACAACGGCAGTAGCAGCGTTTGTAGCAGTAGAAGGAAGAGGAGGAGGAGGTAAACGACAAGGAGGTGGATGATAAAAAGGAGGAGGAGGAGGAAGAGGAGAGTGGGTTGGAATGGGGTGTGGGATGGGGGAAGGCAGAACAGGCTAGTCCATAACGACTCCTTGCTTCTGCTTGCACCAGATCGTAATGTGGAGAAGGTGCAAACACAGGGCAGACGGGTGCGTTGGTCCAATGCTTAGAGCGCTAGATTCTCTCGCTTCTTTCCTGAGTTCCTCGTCGCGCCTGGTGGGTTATGGGTGGAGAATTTTTTTTTTTTCCATAATCACCCAGCAGACATAAAATCAAATACGCTCATTAAACATCATGTGATCCATGTCAGCGTTCGGTGGGTTTTGGAAGCAAGACCAGCAGCACAACCAACACGCTCAGTCAGGCCTTGAGTGCATGTGTACGTATCAAGGTGCACTTCTTCAACAGAACTTTTGCCAGAGAACAACACTTTTTGCTGCCATGGGTTCTTTTCCAGTGCTCCAAGTGCGTGCTGTACACGGGGCCTCGGTTTATTGTCTCATCCGAATGACTAAAACGCTCATTTTAAATAGAGACAGGGCGAGACCGGGATTCGAACCCAGACACTCACGGACACTGTGTTTTGGCAGATAAGCGTCTTGACCATTCTACCATCTCCCTCCTCAGAGAGCGTGACAACAGACAAGAAGAAACATAGATTGTGAAAGCAGGCAGAGAGAGTCAGAGAGTGTGACAGTGAATGGAAAAACAAAAACAAAAACAAAAACAAAAAACACAAAAAAACTGAGAAACAAAAGAGTTTAAAAATATGCTGTTACAGAAAGATTTACCCACATTTTGCTTCTGTTGACAGTGAATGGAAAAGTGAAAAATTGAGAAACAAAGGAATTTAAAAACATGCTGTTACAGAAGGACTTACCCACATTTTGCTTCTGTTGATCAGCAACGGACAAAGGGAGGTGGTGGAAAGGGTGGGGTCAGAAATATATATATATATATATATATATATATATATATATATGTGTATGCATATATTTGTGTGTGTGTGTGTGTGTGTGTGTGTGTGTGTGTGAGTGTGTGTGTGTGTGTGTACTGATATATTCAAGAAGTAACCATTTATCATATTCCGGCATCTTTCGCATTCACTTCCGATTTGGAATATTCCTCATCTATTTGTTACTTTGTTGATACTAAGTTTTTTCCGCAGCTTTCCATAGGGGTTTGGGATGGTGTTTTCCTCTTCAAAGTGCTTGAGAGAGAGAGAGAGAGAGAGAGAGTTGACACACAGGCTGAAAGACAAGCAGAGACACCGACGGGAAACACGGGACATCGTTATCAGTGACAGAAACCACATGGGAGGGAACACACTGAGCACGAAGGTAACAAAAGGTACAATTTAGACACACAAAATAAGGTCACGCCAGCTTTGACAAATGCATGCCCAGATACACAAACACACACACGCACACAGAGACACCGAACACACAGACACCACACATAAAGACACACACACACACACACACACACACTTACCCACGAGTTCCGCAATGGCGCTGAAAGGCCACTGATGACTTTGGGCATTCGTGCGAAGGTAACTGGGATGCACCTGTGAACACACAGACACAGACACACACACACGCGCGCGCGCACGCACGCACCAACACACACAGCTTATTACACTGATAAAATCAGTCATGTGCATGCCATACCATTCTTTCAGTCTCTAGAAACACTCTCTGTGGATACAGTTTCTGACCTTCCTTTCCTGTCGAAACTCCTTGAAAAATCTATCCTGAAGCAGCTCAACCACCACCTTTGTTTCAACAATCTCCTTCACCCTGTTCAGTCTGCATATCGTGCTGACCACAGCACCGAAATCACTTTCCTTCACATCCTGAACAATCTATTATATACAGTATACTGCTAACGTCCGACTCAGGAAAAAATCCTTTCTCACTCTTCTCGACTTGTCAGCCGCCTTTGACACGATAGACCACTCAATTCTACTTTCCCGTCTTCATTTTACATTTGGCATCAACGGCAATATTCTCAACTGGTTCAAATCTTAACTCACTGATCGAATCCAGTCTGTCATCGTCGATAATTTCCTGTCTGAACCTGCTAAAATCAAACACGGAGTCCCACAGGGATCTGTTTTGGGCCCAGTTCTCTTCACACTGCGCACTGCTCCTGTCGCTGAAATTATCAACCACCACAGTGTTAGTCATCATTCCTATGCTGATAACACTCAGCTTCAGAAGAGTGATACCCCTGAAAAAGTGTCCTTGCTCTTGCCAGAAACATCTGAATGCTTCTTGGACATTCAAAACTTGATGACGCTAAAAAAGTTACAATTGAACGCAGACAAAACCGTAGCAATGGTCATAGGAACTAAACAAAAACTCTCTTCCATCACAGCTGACAAAATCGAACTTGGCAGTACATCCATCCCTCTTTCCAGCTCATTCAGGAACCTCGGCGTTGTCCTTGACAATACACTGTCCATGCAAAAATCTGTCAGTCAGACATGTCAATCCTGCTACTGTCAACTGCGACGCATCAGTTCCATTCGGAAATATCTGGACTTGCCGTTGTTTCTCTCATTCTCTCTCGGCTTGATTACTGTAACTCCCTATTGTCTGGTTTGCCTGCTTCATCCATTCAGTCCCTCCAGCGCATTCAAACTCTGCTGCCCAACTCGTTCTCAGAAAGAAAAGATCTGAGCACATCACTCCTATTTTGAAACATCTCCATTGGTTCCCTGTCTCACACAGAATAAAGTATAAGATCAACACTCTATGTTATAAATGTATTCACAAATCTGCCCCTTCCTATCTTTGTGGTTGCCTTCACCTCTACACTCCATCTCGCTCTCTACGGTCGGCTTCGGATCCACTGCTTACGCATACCCAGATTCAAACACTCAACTGTTGGCCGCCGTTTTTTCTGTCCCTGGACCTTGCGTTTGGAATGAACTTCCTCTTTCGCTTCGTCAGGTCTCTGCACTCAGCTCTTTCAAGTCTGGCCTCAAAACACCTCTTCACAAGATAGCCTCCCTCCCCTGCCTCTTCCTTGTCTTCAGTTTCTTCAGTTTTAGAGTTATGCATGCGTGTGAATGACTGGTGTGAACGCGCTTAGATTTGTCTCTGCACAAGATTCAGCGCTATATAAATACTATCGTTATTATTATTATCATTATACACAAAACAGACATTTAGGCTGCACTCTATTCTGTCAGTTGTGTAGAAAAGGCAACACTCGCTCCTTCCCCACCACTGCTGCTGTCAACAAACTCGCTGTCTCTATCACAGTATCTAGAATAGACAACTGTAAGTCTCTCTAAGCCGGTCTCCCTGATAACGAAACCTCAATAAACTTCAGCGCATTCAGTATCATGCTGCCCGACTTGTGCTCCGTATGGTCAGGCATGAGAGTGCAACACCACTGCTCAGAGCACTTCACTGGTTTCCCGTGAAGGCTAGAATTCAATATAGAATTGCTTGTCTTTGCTTTCAGCTTCTCTGTCACGGAAATATGCCAGCGTATTTTTCAGATCGTCTCCATCTATACCATCTTTCTAGGACACAACGCTCTTTTGACTCCTTTCTGCTGATAGCCCATCAGTACTCCCTCAACACCTTTGGCGAAAAAAATCTGTCAGTCTACAGCCCCACTGTCTGGCACTCCCTACCTCTATCCCTCCAAAAAACTGTGATTCTTAACTTTAAAAAAAAGACGTTTCGATAATCATATATATATATATATATATATATATATATATATATATATATATATATATATAAGAATTATTCAGTGAGATAATCATAACATTTTAAGACACAAGTGAAATAAAAATGAAAGAATAACTCGTTAACCCTCCCCAAGCTACTACGCGGACGTCAATCGTCATGTAAAAGGAAAACATTTTTGTGTGGTAAGAAAAAATGTTACTTTTTTATGACATGACACCGCAGCTGAAAGGTCAAAAACTGCGACTAAGGTTACAAGCATGAATCAACCCCGACCCCACTCCGCAGTAAGACAAAACACCATCTAATTCACACACACACACACACACACACACACACACCTTAAGTGACGGGTGCAATAGCCGAATGGTTAACGCATTGGACTTTCAATCTTAGGTCTCAGGTTCGAATCTTGGTTATGGCGCCTGGTGGGTAAAGGTGGAGATTTTTTCCTATCTCCAAGGTCAACATATGTGCAGACCTGCTAGTGCGTGTGTATACGCACGCAGAAGATCAAATATGCACGTTAAGGATCCTGTAATCAATGGCAGTGTTAGGTGGAGTTTGGAAACAAGAACATACCCAGAATGCGCACCCCCGAAAACGGAGTATGGCTGCCTCCATGGCGGGGTAAATAAAGAAAACGGTCATACACATAAAATGTTACATATCTGTCTGAGTGTGTATGTGTGCATGCCTGAAATCTGATTGAATGACACAGGAAACGAATGATGAGCGCCCAGTGGCAGCCGTCGGTTGGCTCTACCCATGTAGGCAGCCTGTTGTGTGAATGGCCCCGTATTTGTAAAGCGCTTAGAGCTTGGTCTCCGACCGAGGATAGGCGCTATATAAGTATCCACATCTATCAATCAGTCTCAAAGTATTTATCGGAGACCACCCCAAGTCTAACCCTCTCTTTCTCCTTGCAGATCTCTGTTTACACTCACACACATACAATACACACAAGGAAGGATAAAAACCCCTTCGCAACAGCAATGAACAAACCACAGGCAACTGAATTAAAACATTATTTCACCGTATCATTTGTCACAGAAACAGGTGACTGGGATAAATGATTTTTGTACACATTTTTTTTCTTTGCGAGAGGTATTTTGCATCGTCTACCTGAAGATTTTTTTTTAAGACAGAGTAAAGTGGATGAGTGGATTCTTTTTTTCTTCTTCTTTTTTCTGTTTTTTTTTTTTTTTTAATGGTGTGTTTTCTGCTAAGGATTTGTACAGGCCGTACATTTGTTGCTGGGGCGAGGTTAGGATTTTGCTGGTCATGTTTACAACTGGTCCTAACATTGTCTTCAGTTTGACAGTTTATTGTATTGTTTCACTGCCCCCAGGGAGCACGTGAAATAAGCTTCTTGCTTCGCCTTGCATTGTCAAACCAAACACATTACAAAACTCATACAACTACCGTTTTTTTTAATTTTATTTTCAAACCCCAAAGATGTGGAACAGACTCTCCTGACAACCTCTTGCCTTCTTTGAATCCAGCCTCAAACATAATTTCTTCTTCCCACAATAGAGAAATATGTGGCTGTGGCAGGTTCACTCAAACAATACATACTCCAATACATGTCATATGCTTGGTTAAGTGTGAAAACATATATGAACTATGTACACACACACACAGACACACACACAGACACACACACACACACACACACATATATATATATATATATATATATATATATATATATATATATATATATATATATATATATATATATATATATATATATATATATATAATGTATGTATATATGTATGTATGTGATAACAACAAGAATAATAACACTAAAACAAGAACAAGAATACCAACCACCACCACCACCACCACCACCACTACTACTACTTCATCTTCTACTGCTACCACTACTACTCATTATTATCATCATCACATGCGTTGTATGTATCTGTATATGGTCTACTAGATGCATTTTGGTGTGGTTATGCAACAATCAAATAAAGCGCAATGTAGAATGTATTGTGTTTTGTAAGACACCAAGAGCATTTTTCTGTTCAGAGTGCTATGTGAGTATTATCATCATCATCATCATTATTATTATGATTGTCATCATCATCATCATCATTATTATTATTATTATTATTATTATTGTTGTTGTTGTTGTTGTTGTTGTTATTATTATCATTTTTACAATTAAAACGAATATTGCATTCTTTGTATGTAGTTTGTTATTTATCCTTTATTTGTCTATATATTTAAACATCTATTTGTATATTGATTTTATACATTAATGTATTTATCTATTCACTGCTTCTCTGTCTGTCTGTCTTTCTCTGTCTTTATCTGTCTCTCTCAGCTCCCTAACCTCCGGCCGTTGACATGTGAAGACGTGCTTGCAGCAGCTCTGCCTTTGGAATGAGTTTGTGTGTGTGTGTGTGTGTGTGTGTGTGTGTGTAATTCAATGCTCACAGTTTAGGGGGGAAAAAAAAAAAAATCGCGTGTCTTTCAATCAGGACAAGCCGTGTCTGAAGTTCCGACTGAGTCTGACAAATGTTTAAGTGTTTTTGTAAGACGAATACGAACATAAATAGATGAATAGATAACTACATAAATAAACAAACAAATAAAGAAAGAAATAGACCAATTACTAAATAAATAAATGAATACAGGAATAAAATCAATAAGCACAAAATCAAAAATGCGCTGCGCTGCCCTGATGGTAGCGTGCTCAAGCGGTGGCTAGCTGCTGCTGGACAACAACCAGACCTGCTGACACTTCCTGTAGCACTTCCTTCCGTACTTCCGGCTGTCAAGAGATACGTGTTGACAATGGAGGCCGTGTGGCTGCCTCACTCAGCTTGTGACGTGAAGCATGGAATGTTCCTGAGTAGAGTTCCCTGGTGCTGACTGACTTTTGATTGTCGTATTATTCTCCTTTTTTTTAAAAAAAATAGATTTTTCACTGCACGATTCTACAACTGTTATGGGTGGCACGGCCACCGCGAACTTGGAAGACTCTGCAAGCGCTTCAAGGACACCTTGAAGACAAACCTCAAAACCTGTGACATAGACATCGCTTCCTGGGAAACTGATGCCCTTGACCGCTCTCGCTGTATGATGCTGTGCTCTAGTGGCATAAAGACATTTGAAAACAAGAGAACGCTGGCCATTAAGGAGAAGCGTGAGGGAAGGAAGCAGGGCTTAACTTCTGGAGACGTTTTTCCTTGCAACACCTTTGGGAAGTGCTGCGTATCCAGAATCGGCCTCTTCTCCCATATGAGTACACACACCAACAGATAAGCCTGCCTGCCTACTCATCCGTTGGTCCGACAGGAGACTCCATCATCATCATCATCAGATGACTTTATTTTGACATATGAGAAGAAGAAAAAAAAATATTGCAGCGATTTCCGTTGAAAAATTAATTTCGGTAGATTGGGGAGTTATCCAAAAAAGAAAGGATGTCTTTCAGTATTTAAGACAAAAGAAATATTCAGTGTATTTTCTTCAGGATACCCATTTCACAAAGAAATTAGAGCGTCAGATTCGAACCGAATGGGGTTATGATTGTGTGTTTTCATCAAACAATAGCAGATCAAGGGGTGTGGCAGGTTTATTTAACAATAATTTTGACTTTAAAACAGAAACAATAATTATGGATATGGAGGGAAATTATATCATTCTGGTGTTAAACACTGCTGGACATCAGATAGTATTAACTAATATTATATGGCCTGAACAGGGATGAACCAGAGTTTTTCAAAGAAATCCAAGCAAAAATTGAGGAATTGAGTATTCCAAATATCCTTATTACAGGTGATTGGAACCTAGTAATAAATCCTAATCTTGACTACTATAACTATAAGCATATAAATAATGTAAAAGCAAGAGATGTAGTTTTTGAAATGACCTCCACATTAGAGCTAACTGTCATATGGAGAGAACTGAATCCTGAAGTTTTAAGATCTAGTTGGAGAAGAACCAACCCTTTTCAACAGCGTCGTCTTGGCTTCTTTTTAGTTTCTGAATCCTTGATCACTAATGTAAAGAATGCAGACATTCTATTTGGTTATTGAAGTGATCATTCTCTAATATGTATAGAAATAGTATTCAAAGTTGAAGAAAGAAGCAGAAGTCTTTGGAAATTTAATTCATTGTTACTCAAAGACCATGAATATGCAAAATTGATTAATAACACTATTGAAGAAATAAAACAACAGTATGCAGTGCTTCCTTATGTGAGAGAAAATTTTTAAAAAAATAAGCAATGACCAGATACAGTTTGTGATTTCGGACCAGTTGTTCTTGGATACACTTCTAATGGAAATTAGAGCAAAATCCATTTCATACAGTATAAAGAAAAAAGAGAATTAAGACAAACTGAACAACACTTAGAGGAGGAAATACAAGCATTAGAAAGAAAATCACCCCTTACTGAACTTGATACACTTCTCATAACAGAACGTAAAAACACAACTAACAGAAATTAGAAAATCAAAAATGGAAGGCATAATCTTAAGATCAAAAGCAAGATGGGCATCTCAGGGGGAGAAAATAAACAAATACTTCTGTACATTAGAGAAAAGACATTTTGTTAGCAAACAAATGTTAAAATTAGTATCAAATGATGACAAACTGTTAACTGAAAGTGATGAAATGCTAGAGGAAACAAAGACATTATTCAGTGATTTATATAAAGAAATAGAATCACAAAATATAGAGCTGAGTAATTACATAACAAATTTACCCAAATTAAGCAAAGTTGAATCTGACAAACTGGAAGGATTAATAACAAAACAAGAAGCATCAGAAGTGTTTAAAAATATGCAGAATGACAAAAGCCCCGGTACAGATGGAATGACAGTAAACTTTTAAAAAAAATTTCTGGAGACAGATAGTGGACTTTGTGGTTCGGTCTATAAATGAAGGGTTTGTTAAAGGTGAAATGTCAATCACACAATTAGAAGGATTGATAATCTGCATACCCAAGGGAGATAAACCAAGGGAATACCTTAAAAACTGGAGACCTATCTCACTACTGAATGTCATATATAAAATAAGTTCAGCTTGCATTGCAGATAGAATGAAAACAGTGTTACTAAAACTAATTCATGAAGATCAAACTGGGTTTATTTCAGGGAGGTATATTGGAGATAACATTCGATTATTATATGACATGATACACTACTTAGATATAAAACAACTACCTGAGTTATTGGTTTCAATTGATTTTGAAAAAGCCTTCGACTCCGTAGACTGGGATTGCATGGGAAATGTTCTTGAAACATTTGGTTTTGGAAATGATATCAGAAAATGGATATACACTTTTTATAAAAATATTAAAGCTCGTGTAATTGTTAATGGAAAGATGTCACAGACTTTCACTATAAACAGAGGGTGTCGTCAGGGTGACCCTATATCACCATATTTATTCATATTGTGTGTAGAAATATTAGCTTGTAAAATTAGAGAAGACAAAGAAATTAAAGGAATGCAGATATTAGACACGGAATTTAAAATGAGTCAGTTTGCTGATGACACATCATTTACATTGGAATGAGACAGAAAGTCTTATGAAAAATTGTTTGATGTATTTGGAGAGTTTGAGGAATTTTCAGGACTCAAGTTAAATGTTGAAAAAACTGTTAATGTTTGGTTAGGTAAAATGAAAAACTCAAATATACTTAGAGAACCAACGTATGGAATGGAACCCCCCTAAATTTAAAATCCTTGGTATCGGGCTTTCAAATGTTTATCTAATCTAACGGAAATCAACATGGCAGATAAATTTGTCGAAGTAAAAACATTATTTAATATTTGGTCGAAATGACTATGAACACCTCTGGGCAGGGTAGCTGTGCTCAAATCACTTATTCTGTCCAGACTGGTTTACCTATGGATATTGTTACCAAACCCACCTGACAGTGATCTAAAACAGCTACAAGACATGTGTTTTCAATTTGTATGGGACAAAAAACCAGACAGAATAAAACGAGTGTATGCAGTGCATGATGTAGAAAGCGGGGGAATTGGAGTACCTAACATGCAGGCTTTTGTACAAGCACTGAAACTATCCTGGCTACGATAAATGCTCACTGCATGTTTTAAATGGAAGAAAATACTACAGAATATACATCCTGAAATATATAGAATAAAAAAAACTATGGCTCTAAAAGATTTCTAAACAAAGGTAATAAGTTTTGGAGAGATGTATATGATGCTTATGATAGATTTTGTCTTCAAATAGAATTGAATAAGAATGCAGAAATTGTAGCAGAACCTATGTTTTACAATAACAAGTTCAAAATCAACGTTAACAATTTTCACTGTAAAGCATGGACAGATAAAGATATATTTTTTGTTGATGATGTTCTAAATGAAAGAGGCCAATTCTTAAATTATGTAGAATTCTCAAGGAAGTATGGGATAAAAGTAAATTTCTTGAACTTCATAAGCTGTACACAAGCAATTAAAGAATATGCAAGAAAAAGGAACATAAAATTTGAAAATAGCAAAAAGAACAAAAATAGCAAGGCATTACAAATATTATGTGGAATAAGTAAAGGAATAAAACCATACTATGAATTACTATTGCAAAAGATAGAAATATTTGACATAAAAGCCTTTATGAAATGGGAAAATAAGCTAAATACACAAATTGATTTGGAGATTGTATTAAAAAAAAAGATAAAGAAAATTAAGGAAATAAAGTTTAAATGGTTTCAGATCAAAATATGCCATAGAATCCTGGTGTCAAATAATATCCTAAAAGTAATGGGTGTGACTGAAAATGACAACTGTAATTTTTGTGACACCAAAAAAGATGAAATACAGCATTATTTATGGTTTTGTCCAGTTTTCTAACTTTATGGCTTCAGTTTGAAAATAAACTTAAAGAAAAATGTGAAAACTGAAATACTGTCCCTCAATTTTTAACTTATTTTGTTTGGCACTGATGAAAAAAACTAAAACAGATGATGTTTTTGATGTGATGGTTTTATGGGCAAAATTCTTTATATACAAGTGTAGAATTAATAAGGTTAAACCAGGTTTACATGCATTCATTGCTGAACTCAACCGCAATAACTCAACAGAAAAACAAATACAACTAACAGAAAGGAATTATCAGGATTTCTCTATTAAATGGCTACCTTATTTAGATTTGGTGATGGAACAGAAACTCTAATCTTTTATATAGAGTCAGAGGTATTTCCACAGGAGTGGAAATATTATATTGACCAATCTTGTATTGACTGGTTTGTTGTGACTCGTATGTTCCCTGTCATCCATAATAATGTGTGCTGTGAGCTGAGACTGGAAATGTCATGCTCTGGGATCTATGTCTTTGTTGTTGTTGTTGTTGTTGTTTTTGTTGCTGTTGTTGTTGTTGTGTATGTGTTTGTTTTTTTGTTTGTTTTCTCTATTCTTCATTCATTCTTTCTTGCTTGCTCGTTAGCTATTAACTAAAAAACACCCTTGCAAACGGTCACCATATTATACATGTGTGTGTATATTGTATGTGTATGTGTACATATATAATAATGTATGCATATATATATATATATATATATATGTGTGTGTGTGTGTGTGTGTGTGTGTGTGTGTGTGTGTGTGTGTGTGTGTGTGTGTGTGTGTGTGTGTGTGTGTACTGCCTCTATTGCTGAAAGTGGTGTGAATTGCAATTTTGCTTTATTGGTGTGGAATTTCAGTTGAAATTGTAATGGAGGCTATGTTGAAAAGAAAATACAACCTTCTATGCAAGGGGGAACAAAATTCGGTAGATTAGGCCGCCAGCGAGCGTTCCAACAATTGCGTGTCCTTGCGTTGACATTGATTTTATTTATCATGTTTGTTTTCCCTGACAGGGCCTCTTAACCATGCTGTATGTGGCCGGAGATTAGAAAAGAGAGATAAACCACTCGCGGCAGGCCCCTTCTTACTGTCTATAACAGTGCTGAAGCCGTTTTGGGGCACACACGCAGTGCGGAAGGGTGGCGGTAAATCACCCTCTCCTTGCCCACCCGAAGGAAACTGGTCGGTTCGACGGTTCAGCTGCAGTAAAGCGAAAGTTAAGTTACGCCTGGAATTTCGCACGTGTAGTAAGATTCGCTGTATACAATGAAAACGGATTCATTTTTGCTTTGGTTTTTAGCACGTTTGCATCTGCTTGAATGTAGATAATATAAAAAGAAAATAAAGCAGCTCCCCCCACCACCAACTCCCCCCCCCCCCCCCCCCCCCCCCCCCCCCCCCCCCCCCCCCCCCCCCCCCCCCCCCCCCCCCGCGCAATGTTGCACATGAGAGAGACAGTTATAAATTATTGAACTGCGTTTTCGTAACGCTACTTTTTCTTCACACTTTCTGGTTTACATCACCATTTCTTCAACAACAACAAAAAAAAATCAAAACATAAAACACATATTCAGCTCTGTCTCTCTTCTAACATCTGTCTATACATACATACATGAATACATACATACATAATTTCATATAGATCTATCAGTATGTAAATCTAAATCTATCTATATGTACATAATCATATATATAATTCATATATATACGAACGCTTCATGTTGCCCGAGCAGACCGTTGTATTGTGCTCTTTCTCTCTCTCTAAGTCTCTGTCTCTGTCTCTCTCTCTCTCGGGAGTTTTACATGGCTGTTAAAAGCATCTATGATTCTGTACTTGTATGTGTTCGTGACAAAGGTATTTATTCACTTTTTTCAGTGTCCAAGAGGGGTTAAACAAGGTTGTATGCTAAGCTCACAGCTGTTTTCCTTTTTCATCGGTGAATTGGCAGTGGAGTTATCAAAGAAGGGGAGACATGGAATACAAATGATACCTGGCGCAACAGATTTGCTCTTAATGCTATTTGCTGATGATGTTGTTCTCTTGTCTGACACACCCATAGGGTTACAAAATCAATTAAATGCCCTTAAGCAAGAAACAGACAGACTACAACAAACAGTGAATCTCGATAAGACCAATATTATAGTTTTCCGCAATGGAGGTCATCTTTCGACTTGTGAAAAATGGTGCTGTGGTGATAGGGAAATAAAAGTAACCAATACATATAAATATTTAGGAATGTTATTCACAACAAAATTGAGTTTGACATCTGCGTGGGATGAAGCAAACAGAAAAGGGAAAAAAGGTGTAATCCAAATTATAAAATCACTCAGGAGACTGCGTTCGACTGACGCTTTCCCTTAGTTTGGGCGGGGCAAAGGCAGCTCATGAATAATGAATGCGTCTCGCGGCGCAGGCTGCCTGGCTTCAGCAATTTCTGCAAGTGGTTTATCTCTCTTTTCTAATCTCCGATGTGGCTGAATAAAAGAGCCGGCGCAGTGAGTGGGGCTCTGTCTGGGGTACTTAGGTCGGAACGTCACATAACTACGAACTTGAAAAATACTACGGTTGAAATAGGCGGCTTTGAGGAAGATAAGTGTTAAGTCAGTCAGAAAGCATTTGGATGAAACAAACTGACATTTCATTATCTATAATGAAATTGATTATCAAACCAATAAATCGATGAACGATTTGTGAGCAGGCATATTATGAACACACACACACACACACACACACACACACACACACACACACAGATAGATAGACAGATAGATAGATATAATGATTACTATTAGTCTTCACTAGTATGACTCTTCATATTAGGTTTTGAGAAACACGTATAAACCCACTGCACAATCAAATGTCCGTATAAGACCAATCCTTCACAATGAAAAAAAAAGTTTTCAATTTCTGCATTTGTAAGAGAAGAGTCATACTTCACTGATGGGAAAAAGTCTTTTCTAACATTTGAACTTGCTAACAACCTCTCCTAAATCCTTGAACTTCTAAACATACAAGTTATTTCGAAATGAAGTGAATCCTGGTGGATTCAGTTCATATACCTACTCGATAGGTCAAACGACTGGACAATTATCATACAATGATCACACACACACACACACACACACACACACACACACACACACACACAGCGACAGAGAGACAGAAATAGTGACAGAAAGTGAGAGACAGAGAGTCATACTGAAAACACAGAATCAAACTTTTCGACAGACACGATCTCGGTCGTTCAACACCTTGTAATTCATTTCACTCACTACATCGCATGGAAACTGAACAACACATCAACCAAAAACAGTCAATCAAGATCAAAACAAAAACTGCAGAA
>NC_134904.1:28628828-28633828 GCF_041734735.1 Babylonia areolata | reverse complement strand
AATACTGGCGACTGTGGGATTCGAACCAGTGCGCTCAGATTCTCTCGCTTCCTAAGCGGACGCATTACCAACACTCCACTTAACACTCAAAGGAATAATTTGCATACGAAATGTACCAGAACACTTCCAGATTAAAAAACAACAACAACAACAAAAAAAACAAACAAACAAACAAAAAAAAAACAATCAAATTCAGTTGAGTGAGATAGTGACATTACAAAGACGATCCGATTTGAAATATACTTTAAGGTTCCTGGATGTGATTATTTCGTAAGTCACATTGGGAACCTCGTCTTCAATTCGTTCAGTTATGTAAATAGGCATGGCCTGATCCGATATTAACCCCTAGGCTGCCGATGTGACGAGATAACTCTTCAGCGCAACTGTGTACGCTTCGCTGCCACAATGACGAGATGACGCGTCAGCGAAATATTCGGACTTATCCCTGGTTTGTATTGAGTTCTTTGACCAAAACACTGGTAGCTTTAGCTTGGCGAATTTTTCTAGATTCTATTGATAAATAGAAAACCAATCCAGGTCATGAGGCAGTCCTTTATTTGAATGATTTGATTGGGTTAGTGCCGCAGTGTTTTGTCTGGCTCGTCACACGCTCAGCAAAATGGCGACACCAAGTTCAAGCTATGCGATCGATGTGCACTAAATCAACCAAAATTACTTTCTTTGGCTCATGCCAAGAAAGAATCGAAGCGTCAACTCGAAGAAGAAGACAGTAATGAACTGTTATCGGACGATTCGATAGAAAATAAAGGGAGCAATGAAGAGACTGGCCAAGGTACAACGAACAGTGAGTGGGTGATATTCTTGGCACTGGGCCAAGGAGAACTGGCTGTGATGACCGGGTCAGACAGGGGGAAGAGGAGGGGGGGGGGGGGGGGGGGGGGTGGAGGCCGAGGGGGCGTGGCCTCACATCTATATGTGATCACTTGAATAGTCACAATAAATTGTGTATAATTTCATCATCTTTGTGCCTCTTTTCATTGTGGTTGTGTGTACAGGTATCATCAATTTGCCCAGAAAATGTTGTATTACTGTATAAATAACCTGAATAATGTTTGTAATGAACAAGTTGAAACTGTGACAAAAAACAAACCACTGATTTCAAAAACAACTGCATGCCATTGAAGATATACCTAAACGAAATACATCATATTATATGTGTTCTTTATCCATTTGCCTTTCAGAAAATGTATACCTTTGTGAGTTTCTCTCCAATAACAAAGCGCACAGAATTTTTTGAAAATATATACCCGTTCTTGTGTGAGAAAAACAAAAACAAAAAAAAACCTGGCAAATAGAATTCACTTACATCTTATTTCCCTGGCAGCAAAAGGGTATACAGTAATAACAAATATATCAGTTACCATGCTTCAGGATCCTTGATGAAAAAAGTATAGTATTATTATTATCATTATTTCATTTATTGATATATTTATATTATTGTTATTTATGTTATGTACACTTACTTTAAAAAAAATCAAGCAGTACAATACTGTCTCGTCTAAAACACGACAATCGAGCAATAAGCACCTACCGCCGACTGTGACGGAAATTCAAACTTCTTGGGAGTGAAATGTTGTTTTATTTCAGTGGAATGATGTTGCTTGCTTCCTGGTTTGTTTTCTTCTTCATGTCATTCATTTCTGTGCTCATTATCAATCAACCAAAAGAGACTTGCTCACTGCTGATGTCGCTGGGCTGAGTAGTAAGGGCATGGAATATTGATCAGTTTTCTGTTGTTTCAGTGTTTTGGGGTTGCTCTTTTTCTGTGTGAGCATTTGTAACAATCATTTCAGGAAAGTAGTCACATCCGGAAATGACACGAAATTTCAGACTTTTTCCAGGAAATGACTGCGATCTGAGTTACTTGTAAAACTAAATCAAAGCTGTTGGGCATTTCTCACTGAGTTGGCATGCATTTCAGAAACGTGTGTGCTGACCAGAACATTTTACAGAAACCCTGAAAAACAAACGGTCTAGTCCGGGTTGATGAGTTTTGTTGCTATTTTTCATCTTTGGAATTGCTTCATCTGCAGCCGTATTGTTTGTTTCCTAACATTTTCATGTCGGTGGTCTTTGTTTTCTGTTATGTATCCAATTGAATAATCTCTCTTGTCATCTGAATAATCTCTCATCTCTCTTATCATCTGAATAATCTCTCATCTCTCTTATCATCCGACTCCCATAAAGGTAAAAATACAAATCAGTCTAGGGAATACAAGACAAAAAAAAGAAAAAAAAAGAAAAGAAAAAGAAGTAAATACATAAACGCCATATGCCAAAAACAACAATGATAACAAAAAACAACAACAACAACAACAACAACAACACACACACACACACACACACACACACACACACACACACACACACACACACACACAGAGTTGGGGGGAGGGGGCGGAGGTACATCCCAGAACGTCCAACATGGAACATTTTAAGATCTGGAAACTGAAATGTCCGTCGGGGGAAAACAGATGGGGGTGGAGTGATTTAGGACGTTACACCGGTCATGGATAAGAGTCCAACAAGGCGTATTACGGAAGTGCGCAAGAGATAACGCCTCTCAAAGCCCAACCCCTCGTCCTCGTCGTGGGAGGTGGAAACAGGTAATGCTGGCCAACGGGGCTCTGGTGAAGCTGCGACAGGCCTAGCAAGCCGGCGGTGGATTAACTCTTGCTCAAGAAATTAAAAGGAGAAAGAAACGGACGGATCAAAACGGAAAACGAACTGGAAACGGAAAAGGACAACGAGAAAGAACTAGTACTTGGAACGTGTGTGGACTCAGAGACAAGGAGCCAGAGGTCATTGACTTCATGAAGAGATGGAGAATACCAATAATGGGAATCTCAGACTGCAGACGGAAGGGAACTGGAATCAAACAGATCCACGAGGACTATGTCCTCATTTGGAGTGGCGTGGATATAACAACAAGAGCAACACATGGCGTAGGTTTTATCCTGCACCCAGCCGCAGCAAATAATGTGCTGGAAACAGATTTTATCTCGGAGAGGATCATCAAAATCCGAGTAAGAGGAGAACGGAAGACCCTAAACTTCATCCAAGCTTACGCACCTTGCAATGACTCTTACAGTGAAGAACAAAAGGAGGAATTCTTTCAGAAGTTAGCAGACACTATAAGCACAGTCCCAGACAAGGAAGAACTTATTGTCATGGGAGATTTCAACGGAAGAGTAGGCAAAAGAAGAGCACCTTGGGACCAGCACCTTGGCCCACACGGTGACACTAACACAGAGTGCAACTACAACGGGGAACAGCTTTTAGCACTGTGTGCAGAACATGGCCTATGGATCACAAACACTTTTTACCAACACAGACCCAGCCAGAAACAAACTTGGTACAGATGGAATGATCTGAATGTGTCATCACAGATAGATTTCATCTTGACACGTATAGACAAACGGAGCAGAGTCACAGATGCGAGATCCATTCCAAACGCAGCTTTGGACACTGACCACCGTCCGGTGATCCTATTCACAAAACAGAGGAGTGAAAGACCAAGGAGAAAGAAGAAGAAAGCATCAGACAAGCAGATCAACTTAAGAAAACTCCAAAAGGAAGAAGTAAGACAGGAAGTGGAAACTGAAGTCACAAAGAAGCTTGAAGAAGTGGACAGCACAGATATGACAGCAGAAGAAGCATGGTCAGTGTTCAAGAACACACTGACAGAGACACTCAGGAAAGCATGTGGTACAAAGAACACCGGAAAAGGGAAGGCGAAACAGACAGCTTGGTGGAATGACACAGTAAAGGAGGCCGTCAAAGAAAAGAAGGAGCTGTTCAAGGTGTGGTTAAAATCAAAGCTAGATGAGGATTATGTGAGATATAGACTGGCAAGACGACACTGTAAGAGGACAGTCAGAAGCGCCAAGGATCAGTCATGGAAGAAATATGGCGAGGAATTAAGTGAACTGTGCAAGCAGTCACCACGACAGTTCTACAAAAGTGTCAAAGCAATGAGACTACGAGACGAGCCATACAGCCCAACAACAGTGGTCAATGACAAAGATGGGAACCCTCTCAGTAAGGAAGACAGCATCAAAAATAGATGGCAGGAATATTTCAAGGAACTTTTGAACCCAAGCAGCCAAAATACCACACAGATCCAGTTTCATCCACACCACCCAGAAGAAGAAGAACCAAACATTTTAAGATCAGAGGTACAGCAGGCACTAAAGACCAGCCCAAGACACAAAGCAGCAGGCATTGATGGCATTACAACTGAAGCCATCCTGGCATGTGGAGAAACAGGAATCACCTGGCTGACCACAATATTCCAGAAAGCATGGATGGAGAGGACAGTCCCGGAAGACTGGCAGAGAGCAGTTGTGGTACCAATCTGGAAGAAGAAAGGCAGCAAAAAAGACTGCAGCATGTATCGAGGAATTTCCCTCCTGAGCCACACAGGAAAGATGTACGCAAAGATCTTGGAACAGCGTACAAGGTACAAGGTGGAACCATTACTGAGTGAGGCGCAGATGGGCTTCAGAAAAGGAAGAGGGTGTACAGACGCTATCTTCGCTCTCAGGCAACTGAGCGAAAAGACAATCGAGCACAACAGAGAACTAAATCTTGTGTTTGTAGACCAGGAGAAAGCATTTGACCGAGTGGACAGAAACAAGCTATGGCAAACACTCGAAGAGTACAGCATCAGGGGACAACTGTTGGACAACATCAGAGCCATCTACAACAACAGTATGAGTGCAGTCCGCACCCAAAACGGACTCACAGACTGGTTCGAGGTGTCATCTGGAGTGAGACAAGGGTGTGTTCTATCACCGTTACTTTTCATCATATACATGGATAAAATCACAAAAGAAGCAAACCCCAACCCAGAAGATCTGAATGAGATGCTGTTCGCAGATGACCAAAGCCTGGCACATGAGAAAGAAGAACAACTTCAAGAGCACACAGACAGACTGAACACACAGTGTGAGGAGCTCAACATGAAGATCAGCATC